>NC_134474.1:16153442-16409084 GCF_964194025.1 Convolutriloba macropyga
TGGGTGGTATATCCAACAGCGCAAGAAAGGTGCACCACACATATACAACCAGCTGAGATCGGGTCACAATTAAAACATTCACGTTAAAACTAATAAAGTTATAAAGGAATCAGGAACAATGATTAATTTCTAGGGTCCGGGTTCAAACTTAAGGGTTTAAGTCTCTTCGTTTCGTTTAGAGTCTTTTCGGAGGAACCTCATTTGGTTCTTAGGTCCGACCGAAATGATTTCCGCACGCAAAGAACTCAGAAGTTTCGAAGAATTTTGATAAAGCTCTTGGGTCCAGATTAAAACTTTCCCGATCAAAAAGGTTCCTCAAAAGATTGTTCCAACGATTCTTGATTTAGTACTCCAGTTTCAGACTTTAGAAAAGCACTCGCTCACTCGTCAACGGCAACGGTGGAAGGGGGGGGGTCTTTTGGCTGCACGGGGCCTTTACGGCCTGAACGATGTGCAGGGGAGGGGATTGGAGGTGGGGAGGTGGGCTTCACAACATAAGTATGTCTCCAAAACCGTGTCTATGAATCGCATACTTCGAGACTAGCGAGCTCAAAGGCTCTCAGAGAATTTCATGCCCGCTGTTCGCTACCTGTTTATTCCGTCTTGAGATGGAAAGTCAAATGTGTCACACGAAAAATCGGTCAAGCAAAAAAATTGCACTAAAAACAGCCAGTAGAATACCGGAAACGACTGGAAGCGTCGTGCATCAAAATATTTAACCTAACTTTACCACAATCGAAATATCAAAATAAGATGAGACACCAAAACTGGTAGTCTAAAAAACTGTAAAGTGTTGCAAAAATGCAGACACAATTCTTAATTCAATAAGGGGTTTGGAAGGGGTTGGGTGACGGTGGAGGGTTTGGAGGGGTACGGGGGAGGAGGTACGCGAGGGGGTACTTGGGGGTGTAAGTGCTGGGATAGGTTGTGGGGAGGGTTGGAAGTGGTTAAATGGGACCAAACTTGACTCAAATTGACCTCTTCATTCACGTTGAATATTACCAGTTGCTCCAATTGCTATACATTAAAACTGCTATTGAATTCCGATGTTCGGAACCAGAAGTCAACAATGAAAAACGGAGGTAAATGCTCGAATAGAAAGAAATGAAAATCAAGTCGTGAACAAACTTGCGTCAGCCACAAAGACAGCCCGTAGAATACCGGAAACAGCTCAAAGAGTCGCGGAATAAAACTCTTATCTAACCCCACCTATTTCAGAAATATGAAAACAACGCAATATACAGTAAGAAAATAATTTTGAAAGTGAAATATGGGCATGTGGGGGGATGTGTGTGTGTGGGGGGGGGGGGATGGGGTAGTCTAGATAGGTTGGAGGGACTTATGTGAGATCAAATTCTCGGAATGACCTTTTCACCTTGAAAATTGCTATCAGTTAATTACTATACATTAGAAACTAAGCTACAATTAAAGTCCATTGTTCGAAAACAGAAGTCATCGTTCTAACACAGAAGTCAACGTTCTAAAACTAATATAATTGTTACAAACTTCGTTTTGAGAGCATTTAAAAACCAAAATCTACCGAACAGTCATATCAAAAACTGCAAAGCGATACATCTGTGTCAGGCAACTCTCAAATGCATCTCGATCCAGTCAACCGGTTCCTCTGCGATAGCCTTCAATGGAATTTAAAGAAGCTGATCAACGTGTAGCGCTGTTAAGCAACACCTAGGTTTAAAATGATGAACGAGAGAACATCAAAAACACTGTAGAGAAATTCTTGGAAAAGACGGACAATTTAAAAGTTACAGCAAGTTTAGACAACATGAAAAAACTTTCAGTGAAAACAAAAATAAATGTCGAGCCGAAGACTGGGAAAATTTGGTTACCGCAAGAAATCACCGTCCGAGCTAATTTCAGTATCCAGTTAATGTGAAACGAGACTGATCTTAGCAAAAGCGTTTAAAAAGCAACCAGAGAGAGAAGTGTTTGTTCTGCCAGCATTAAGCTAAAAAGACCACGAAAATATAAATGATTCTCCAGAAACAAAACGAACAACTTGATAACGGAGTTTCAAGAGTAGATTTCAAAATGGGAATTTGGAAATGTTCAATGGCGGAAAAAGAGTAGATTAAATGGATACAGCCAATTCCACAAACAAGGAAAGTTAAGAGTAGGATGGTTTGTAGGCGTCCTAAGATCAATGCAAGGAGCCGGGAACACGTTTCTCGAATGATAAAATTTTCAACTGCTGTAATAAATGATATACAGTATGAGTTTGCGAGACAAAGCCATTGAATTGATGGGGCTCTTCGGAATTATTAGTTACTGACTACAGCATCAATCGAGCAGGCCGCGGAAAAGTGATGGAGATATCCTGAAAGCCGAAAAAAACTATCTCCGAAGGCATCACATCAAACAAAACAAGCGTCTGTGCTGCTGGTCAAATCAAAGTAGTAAGTTACTGTTGTCACTCGTTTTCTCTACAACCCACTAAAGATCATAATTGCAAACGCATCTGAACACCTTACCAAGAAACTTACCGTAATTGATATGCGGTGATTTAAAACCCCCAGGAGTAAATTTGAAAACACGTCAAAAAACTGCTCTCGAAGGACAGGAGGGGCGTAAATTTTTCTATATGGGTGCGACCTGAGTCCAATTCCTACACCTCGACAGAGACATTAACCACTCGGCTATCAGGGCCTTAAATAGTCTCTAACAATCGAATTTGTTTAAAACTATTTTGGGGGTGGGGGAGAGAGAGACAGAGAATTGAGATCACTCCAAAATCAAGAAGTGCGTGAAAAAGTCACCCGAGTGCCAAATCGGTCAAGCAAAAAATCTGCATAAAAAGACACACCCGTTTGAAATAATTGCTCTCATTCGAGAGCAATTAATAAACAAATTACCTGATAATCATGACATTCAACGTTACAACTATACAAGATCTCTATTAACTATGTACAGTGACAAAACATAACCGACTAACGTCGGGCGAATTGCTCTCAAACGACCGGCGAGCGGTTCGCTCCGTCAGTAGCTAGCCACGGTTCAGTGAGGCTAGCTTTAGCTTGAAGGGGCTTACGTCAGCGCAGCAGCTGGCACCGAGGTGGGGGGGGGGGGTGCACCGAGGTGGGGGGGGGGGGTCGATCTCAAAGAACCGCCCTTCGCACCATAAGTATTAAGTCTTCAAGACAGATTCTGTAAATCGCATACTTGAAGACTAGTGAGCTGAAAGGTTCTAAGAGAACTTAACGCTCTCTGAGCGCTACCTGTTTATCTCGTTTTTGAGGACGAAAAGTCAAATGCGTCAGACGAAAAATTGGTCAAGCGAAAAATCGCATAAAAAAGACCGACAGTACTAATATAATTGCTACCAACTTCGTTGGAGAGCAATTAAAAAGTAAAACAAATAGCAAGATTCCAAATTTTATCAAAAACCTTTCTAACATAGATTGGGTTTAAATAAAAACATTAGCCTAAAACTGAAACTAGGTGGATTAAATTATGCCAAAATAGGAGTTTTATTAGTAAAACTCACTGCCGAGAAAACAAAAATAAAAACAAATACTCGGAAAACTTGGAATACTCGGAATACTACGGAAAGACTCGAATAGTCGCCATCAACTAGAGCCTTGTCTCATCAAGCTACTTATCTAATTCACTAAGGTGCTTGAAACTGTCATTAGAGCTGACGCCAAGCGTGAAAAATGTACTCCAAAAGTGAAACAAACCTCTCATGAAGAACAATAGTAACTAAGAAACAGTCATGCTAGAAATTAGCATTAAAAGAGACAAACGACTAAAATAATTGTTTCCAACTTCTTTCGAGAGAATCTAAACAGATATTTCATTTACTGGGCGTTGGAAAATAATCCTAAACACGTGTTTAGGTTTATCCTAAAAACGTGTTGTACACGAAGAGGTAGAAGCACAATTTGCTCTTACCACTTACTTACGTCATGCCCAGAGAGGATGATCTCAACAGACTGCCACTTGGGATCTGTGGACACCTTCTGGGCTGTGAAGTATTTCAACTGCTGGTGCAATCTGTCCATGAACTCAGTACCTGGAATATACACCATCAGATTTTTTTGGCAGTCTCATTCCGACTCACCAGAAAAATATAACAAAACCGATCGATCCTTTTAACTCCGTTGAAAACATATAAAAGCCGGATCATCTTTTCCGATCATCTCCCCCCCCCCCGCCCCTGCAGCTTAAATGGTGAATATTATTTGCACCCTGCCATTTTTATTTTTACATAATGGTCTTCTACGTAATGCCACGTGCTCTATAACTGGGGGGTGCAAAACGTACTGGGGGCACAAACGGAACAGATCTAAAAGCCATCGATTTATATGTTTGGTCTTTGTTCCAAGAATCACGCACAAATTTTGACTATTGGAAGCTCGAATCTATTGCAGCCTGCTTCAGTCAGAGGGGAGGGGTTGTTCAAATGACGCCATTAGAGGTTATTATACACCACTATTAAGATTCAAAGTGAACTAAAACTATAACAAACGGGGGTTAACAAACGAAAAAGATCCCGACGTTCTTTTGATTTAAATTTTAAAAGTAAATTGCCTCCACTTAGCTGCTCAAAATTGTGAATTTGAGAGAAATTTAGATCACGCAAAACTCAAACAGTCAGGGGCGTAAAATTCGCTCTCGTCAAAACGGTCAAGCAGAAATTTTGCATAAAAAGTCATGTTTACAGTAATTGCTTGAAAATTCGTTTGAGAGCAATTAAACATATCAATTTTGATTAAATTATTGTACGGACAATGAATGGCATGGCTCCAAGAAGTTTAGATGCTATCAATTCCGAGTGCATTCTTTGGATAGTTCCTCTATTGTTCATTAACTCATTAACACAACTAATTAATCTGATTACCTGGAGTGATACAGTTTGAGTCGAAAGGTGGCTCATCCGGCATAATTTCTCCCTTTCCTTTAGCATCCTCTTCCTTCTTCTCTGCATCTTTTGCAGTCTTGAACCTCCTGGCTCTCTGCTGGTTCATCTTGGCACGCGGGGCCACCCCGTCCACCGCCATTAAGAAAGTTCTTTTCGGTGAGATAATACGGAACAAGACCTCGATGTACCTGGAAAGATTAACTCATTGACTTACCAAAAAAGGGCTATTCTAAAACTCACTGCCTAACCCGTGAATGAAATTTTCTTGTTAGCTATTAGCAGTATAACTCAGTGCATAATTTCGTAATTTAGGTTTTAATATTGTTGATTGTCGGTAGGAAAGAATCAAGAATCAGGACTCAAATCTAAGCAAATATCTGCTTGACAACTAATGAAAAAAACTTTTGGGCGAGATTTAAGTTAGGGGTTGCGTTTAAATTTTTTGTGGGTACAAAAACTCTGACCTCAGGGGTTCGCACCCTCGACCTCGAGGCTACCAGTCTTTGATCGTCATCAGCTCACAATCGCTTTTATATTAGCAATAAGCAATGAGAACAATTAAGATCACTCAAAACTGAAATGAACCGTGAAAAAGTCAATTAAGATCTCAGAGAATGTTCTAGAAGAAATGCGCAAAAACGGTCAAGCAAAAATTTTAAATGAAAACATAGCCGGTAGAATACCGGAAACGACTCGAAAAATAATGCAATATAATCACTAAACTAATATTACCTATAATAGAAAATATCAAAGAAAAGAAATAAAAGAACTAAACTAATATTACCTATAATAGAAAATATCAAAGAAAAGAAATAAAAGAAACTAAGAGCCTAATTAAAATGGACATTGTTTTAATAAATGCAGATTGAAATTTTAGTTTGAGGGTCTGGGCAGGTGTGAGGGGAGGGGGGCTGGTGAGGGTCTGTCCATGAACTCAGTACCTGGAATATACACCATCATATTTTTTTGGCAGTCTCATTCCGACTTACCAGAAAAATATAACAAAACCGATCGATCCTTTTAACTCCGTTGAAAACATATAAAAGCCGGATCATCTTTTCCGATCATCTCCCCCCGCCCCTGCAGCTTAAATGGTGAATATTATTTGCACCCTGCCATTTTTATTTTTACATAATGGTCGTTTCCGGTAGAATACCGGAAACGACTCGAAAAATAATGCAATATAATCACTAAACTAATATTACCTATAATAGAAAATTTCAAAGAAAAGAAATAAAAGAAACTAAGAGCCTAATTAAAATGGACATTGTTTTAATAAATGCAGATTGAAATTTTAGTTTGAGGGTCTGGGCAGGTGTGAGGGGAGGGGGGCTGGTGAGGGTCTGTCCATGAACTCAGTACCTGGAATATACACCATCATATTTTTTTGGCAGTCTCATTCCGACTTACCAGAAAAATATAACAAAACCGATCGATCCTTTTAACTCCGTTGAAAACATATAAAAGCCGGATCATCTTTTCCGATCATCTCCCCCCGCCCCTGCAGCTTAAATGGTGAATATTATTTGCACCCTGCCATTTTTATTTTTACATAATGGTCGTTTCCGGTAGAATACCGGAAACGACTCGAAAAATAATGCAATATAATCACTAAACTAATATTACCTATAATAGAAAATTTCAAAGAAAAGAAATAAAAGAAACTAAGAGCCTAATTAAAATGGACATTGTTTTAATAAATGCAGATTGAAATTTTAGTTTGAGGGCCTGGGCAGGTGTGAGGGGAGGGGGGCTGGTGAGGGTATGGGGAGGTATGGCTAGAGGGTGGTAAGTGACGTGGTAAGTGGGGGTGGGATTAGATAGGGCGGTCAGATAGGTGCGGACGTCTATAGTTTGAATAGGGAGAAGATAAATGTTATGGGAAAAAAACCTCTCAGAATGACCTTTCGATCTTAAAGATTACAAGCAGTTCCTAACTACTATATATTGAAAACTAAGCTATTCTTGAAGCCATCTGTTCTCAAAAACAAGTCAACGTTCTAAAACAGAAGTCATTGTTCGAAAACAAAAGTCATGAACAAAATTGCTACAGGTAAAAAAAACATAGCAGGAAAAGTCCTGACGACTTACAATTCAAAAAAGATCAAAAATAGTCTAGCTATCGCCTCACAGCAATTAACGAGCAAAAGTCATTTTGAGCAAAAGTCACAAGAGTGAGGAGAGTTACATGTGACCAAGAACGCGTTCATGTCAACAAGTTAGTGAAACCACTCACTTATATGTGTGCAAACATGACGTCGCCTTCAACCGAAGAATGCTCATAAATCTGGTCTTGAGGTTCAAAAACAGGTCATAACAAAAATCATGACAAAAATAAGAAATCAATAACTGAAGAAAGTATATGGAGAACTTTATGAGCTAACGGTGTAAGGTCTCAGATGGAGGCGTCGTATAGAGCAAGAATTTTTGTATAAAAATTTTTTAAGTTCCTATACAAAAATTTCCATAATCACTGGGGTTGAATCAGTCTCCTCGACTCTTTTCAGTCATAGTTTAAACCAATTCAACCATAAGAAGTAAATTTTTACTACATGGCATTATCAGTATGGTAGATATATTTTCCTACAAATAAGTAATACTTTATAAGCAGCAATCATGTACAATGCAGGAGTACAATGTCATTGATTATGCGACCCGTAAAAGCTAGAGAAATCATTTTGATTTCTCACCTGCAAATGTCGACAAACATTTCCTTCTCTGACATTCGGAAGTGGACATCATCAGATGGGTGGGAACACACGTGGATGATGCCATTCATGTCCAGATACAGACAGTCAAACTCCGGCACCTAGAGTCAAAGTCATCAATGGTCATTCACATTACAGATGACATAACTGTATCGGACTGTTTGACTCAAGTGATTTACAAATTGTTAAGTTTGCTTTTATTGCTGTTTCGCTCACATGATTTTCAGTGTTGTCACTCATATGAACTTTCAGCAAAATTTCGGCGTAGTTTTACCAAATTTTAGACAATATCACTCGTATCCAATGTGCCATCACCTAGCTCAGCCGCTTTTGGTCGATCAAATGTATTTCTTTTATTAAATATACAAGATTTTCTTTTATTATTCACATTGTACGATTTTGGCTAATTTATTTCTACGAGATACCACATCCGAGTTTTAAACGTGGTGACTACAAAAAATCTCTTCATCAGAAAATATAATTGACTATAAACTGTGGCATGGTTGCATAAAAGCATGCACTGCCCTCCTTAATAATCTTAATTAGTAAAATCTTAGTTGATAACAGTTGGTTATTTAACTGGAAACTTAATGACTGAGCAGAAATCAGAAAGTTTCATCGCACCCACAACACTTTTATAATTCCTGTTCGAAACAACGGGTACTACTAGCTATAATTTAAACAGTACCTTATTTAGACATACAAAAGTCAACAGTCATACGCATAGAAAGATTTAATCGTAGTTAGGAATGCACCTGGGTTTCATTGATGACCTCTGAGAGACATGGGTATCGTTCACTGATCCACCTGTAAAACTTGGGAATCCCCATTTTGTCTCTTCTCTTCTTAACCAGTAGTCACAAATACGTTGTTGTCGTCGGCCGCAATCTTGTCCAAAAAATGTTTCGAGAAATTCAGTTTTTTAGTTGTAATGTTTGGTTCAATTAGTCATCTGAAGAACATGAAAGGTTCGTTAAATCATAAGCTCCAATAATAATATTCAATCATAATATACAATCAAGAAAGGCTCCGTCCTCAAACTTCAGAATGTAGAAACTATGATGAAAACTCAAATGTTAAGTTCTCAAAAAATTCAGAAAGCTTAAAGCGAATAAACCGGAAAATTTGGTTAACGAAATATCTTGTACAAATAAAAAATATAGTTCCGATGAAGCGCGAAACTATATTCTAGGCAACCATTTACTTTAAATTGAAGCTCAGCGACTGAAAAATACAGATGACCTAGCTGACGACATTGACCAACCTTGAAATCCAAAAAGTACGCAAGAAAATTAGACATTGCATCAGCGTCGATTGAGCGACGATTATCATACCAAAATATAAAGACACTCATCTGACGCAACTATTCCGACGAAACACGATCAAAATCTTCGTATGCAAAAAAATTACATAATTTTAAAAATGTCGCGCTTTCTGTTCAAAGCTTTCTCCACCAATATCCTAAGGAAAGCAGGCAAACATGAGGGAATAAAGCTGGAAAAACTGTCTGTAAAGTATAGTACGTTGTCACAAAGTTGGAACCTGAGAAAGGTATGAATTTTGGATCCCAATTAGGAGCAACATTATCGAAAACTACATTCTTCGAAAATCATTTTTTGAGGTCTAATTGGTCAGAAAGAAAAACAAGGAGTCTCGGTAATGTGCGTTCGCACATTAAGTTCCGACCCCGCTCATCTACATTTTTCACTTAATTGTCTACCAAATGAGGCAGAGATAAAAAAATTAACATATCAACATATCGTTCATCAAACTACTAAAAGAATAAAACAATCTAATCTAGAGAGCATATGAGAACTGTGGCTGCCATAATATGACAGCCAGGAAAGACGGCAATAAAAATCAAATAGTTACAAATTAATTACGACCAAAACTCCTTGTCCAATTTTTGAAAACCACTCAACCAAATCAAAATGGCATCAGATAAAAATTATACTAAGAAGATTAACCGGTACTTTTTGGAACAAAATATGGAACTTTTCCCCAATGCTACTTGGCAACAAGTCGGCTAGAAATGAGCAAAAGCGGCAAAAGTTTATTAAAACATTGCTTTTTTTAAAAAAAGAATTAAATTCGAACTGATTAGAAACACTACGCATCAAATGAAATCATTGAGAGAGTCTTTCATACCTCAATAGAGAGCGACTGAGGCCTTTCATTATCCAGCATATGTCATACGACTACAAAAAGAACGACAAATACAGGCAAAAACGAAAAATTTGCACGAAAAATTATGCACGAAAACGATGTCCACCCAATCAATTAAATATTAAGCTGATCACTAAAAACAATAAAAATCTTCGTTTGCAATTTTTGCAGGTAACAACATTTGTAAGTCAAATGACGCCCATTATTGTGATACTGTGAAAAGAAAACAAAAACCTACAAAAAAGGGGCAAATTTGCAAAAGTCACAAAAATTGGTTTTATGAAAACTGTTTGTTCCAAGAAGACCATTTGAGGAAAATAAAACCGTTATGAAGAGCAAACTTTATTTCAAACGATAAATGATGTGAATTGTATATAGAGATGCTTAGCTACAATTTAAAAGAAATAAGATTGGCAGATCAAAAATCCATCTTTTTTTATTTAAATATTTTCAAAAATCATAGCCAACAAAAGCTTTCGACTAAAAGAGTAGCCAGTTTAATTTGCAACCACTTGGAAAACTAATTGCGACTGTTATTAATGAGACTAAATCATAAGACTATAAGATAACATTAAATACAAGCTGAACTAATAAGTTTCACAAACAACTTTACGAAACCACAGTTTTGAAGCCATTAAAATTATCCGCGATTAACCAAAAGATATTAACCGCGAGAATATAACATCTTCATTTGCTTCTCTTTTGATCATTATAACATCTTTTTGTAACACGACTATCACAGAATGACAACAAAAAGAACCACAAAAACTATCTAAACTTCACAAAATTCTTCTGAAACAAATTGTCTAAGCCCTGAAGACATCATTTAAAAATTTTAAACCACAGAAAAATTATTGTTTGATTCAACAAAAAATAAAAGAGAGCTCTAAATAATGAGGCTAATTAACGAAAATGGTACAACATTGTAAAATACAAAAACGCAAACCAGAACAAAAAGGGATAAGTTGAAGAATACTTTCTATTTTCTTTAGAAATTTAATTCGAAAGTCAAAAGAGCCATTAGTTATTTACCGATACCAGTTATTTAAGTTCACTTGTTTATCTAGAGTTGGCACTGAGACCTTTAATTACACAATATTTGGCATATGACAACAAAAATTAACAACAAAGGGCAAAAATAAAAAACTCTACCAATTTCCGCAAGAGAACGGTGTCGCAGCCCTTCAAACCATATGTTATGAAAAAAATTATGTTCAGTTTCAAATGTTGTAAACATTTTTTCTGTTTGATTGTAAAAGAAGGTGAAAATTAAAAAAAACAAAAACAGCAGCAAAAATGGGAAATTATGCACAAAAATCAAAAATTTTGTATGAAAACTCGTTGCAACAACAGCAAGGATACCTTCTGTTGAAACAACCGGCCAAAAAATTAGTTTTTGTTCTATAAGGAGGAAAGGTTGACCTGATCTTACTGAGAATAAGCAAAATGTTGACTAAAATAATATTAAATTGACAAGTTCAAAAAATTACAATTTCCTTAAAACAAATCCATTCAATAACATAAGAGACATTAGGTAACAAACGAATGAATAGAAAAGGTTCACTTGCACCTCTTGAAGAAATTTAGATCTTGGAGTGGTTAAACTTAAAAATCAGACTGCAGCAAGAATAACAATTGAAGGCAAAAGACAAGAATTCAGTTAAATTTTACTAAAACTCATCTTCAAAGCCACAAAACCCTTTGGTTCTCCGCAAACAAAATGTATCTACATTTGAACTCAAATTTACGTAAATTGGAGCTGTGAATAAAAAATATTGTCAGTAATTAACATTAAAAAACAAAAGCAAAATATTTTGAAAAAGGCAGAATCAAAATAAAAACCAAAAAGTCTCTGATTCTAAGATTCCAAGATATTATCAAAACTCCCCCTGATTTTGTCGCGCGCCCAGCAAACTGACCAAGTGTTCCAATTATTTGCAAATTAGACCAATTGTTGAGTAGAATTCTTCAAATATTGAAAAAAAAAGATGCATTTGTATAATTATCGAGTTAAATTTGCAAAAAACGGCAAAGTTTTAATTCCAGAAGACTTTCATACGGCACTAATTGCAACTACTGCTCTTTTTGAGAATAGGGAATCTGTGTTAAGGTTTCTAGGTCACTAAGTCTGGCAAACTTTAACAAAGTGACCAAAAATACATATTTTGTGCAATTTTGGATGAAAAAAGTTTGAATTTTGAAAATTTTATGAAAAATTTTAGCCAAAAAAAACTTCAATCAAACAATTCAGCAACGCACTTCTATCTCCAACGGTAACAACAACACTCTGCCGTTAAAAATGTTAACTTATTTTGAATTATATTAGCGAAATTGTGCCAAATTTTAGCAAAAATTACAGAAAATGTGAACAAAAACAGTCAATGTTCACAAAACTTTAAACCTCGATAACTACCTGTAAAACACGAAAATCGAAAGTCTTTTTGATTCGGTATTCAACGCTGGACGGGCTTTTTAATGATACCACTCACAATTCTCCACGATGAATATATCGGTCGGCCAAAATTGACTGAACAAAAAAAAACCCAGTTGAGTATATAGTTCCTCCCTCCCCACTACAGCGGGGGTCGGAACAACCAAGCGAAAGTCTGCATGGAAACAACAGAAGGGCCTGAATCATTGCTTCCAATTTCAATTGACAGCAACCGAACATAGTTTTCTCCTATTTTCCTTGTTGAAATCTCAAAACATTCGCATGCATCAGGAAAAATTCATACAAACGAGAAGCAAACCTACGAAACAGGGGTGTGAAACCAGCAGATAATAATCAAAGGCAAAAATTAAATCAGAAAAATTTTCGCAATATTTGCTCAAAATTTCTGCAAAAACAACATGATCTACTAAATATTTTAAATGATCCAAGGAAACATATGTGCTCATCATAGAATCATTGAATACAAGTAAACCACTCAGTACTTCAAAAATACCAGCTTGGCCAAGAAAAGATGCTAAAGCAGCGCTAGCAGAACTATATTATCTAATTAATCAGTTCATTACAGACGGAAAATTTCCAGAAGACCTTAAAAAGCTTGTAACTCCTCTCTTCAAAAAAGAAATCCCGAAGACCCACTCAATTATAGACTTAATTCTGTCACTTCTGCTCTGTCAAAATTTTTTGAAAAGGCGTTCAGTTCACAGATCAAAAGTTTCCTAGAAAGTGAGCAATTATTGTCTATTAGTCAATTTGGTTATAGAAAAAAAATTTCAACAATTGATGCTATCCTGAAATCGACAGAACAAATAAGTTTAGAACTCAACAAGAAAAAAATGTTACAGGTGCGTTTTTAGATCTTTCAAAGGCTTTAGATTCTATAAACCATAAAATACTGTTACGGAGACTTGAAAATATAGGTTTTGACGAACATGCTACCAATTTAATAAAATTATTTGAGTGAGAGATCTCAAAGAATTGTCCTAAATGGAATTAAATCAGACTGGATAAATTTGAAAAGGGGAGTTCCACAAGGTACTATTTTAGGACCTCTATTATTTAACATTTACGTCAACGATTTAGCAAAGATTGTAGAAAAGGATTGCACGGTCCTCCAGTATGCAGACGAGACTTTTCTTTTTACATCCGACACTGATGAAATATCGTCAAAAACAAAAGAACATAATATCTCAGAAATTAATGATTCATTTTTCAAAGTCCCAGTTAATTGCGAACAAACAAAAATTAGAATATATTGTGTTTAGCACCAGGAAGAGGTTAACATATACTTTTCTGAATATCGACAACGAAAGAATAGCCAAATCAAATAGTGTGAAGTATCTTGGCGTAATTATTGATACCAAACTAAAATTTGATGGAGAAGTGAAAAAGATTCTTCAGAGAATGGCTTGTGGAATAAAGGTTTTGAATACACTAAGTTAAAGTTTACCAGAGAAAACGAAAATCTTATTGCTTAATGCAAAGGTCATCTACATTATTCCGCTTTAATTTTGATAGGGTTCCAAAAGTCATTACTCACAACCTTAGAAAAACAATTGAATTGGGGAATAAAAACCATTTTTAATAAGAGAAAATACTATCGGTCCACAGATCTCAAACTTCGCAACAAAATATTACCAGTCTCTTTTCTCTTGAAATATCATTGCTCAAAATATTTTTTTCGCTTACTCTGCAACGACCTTCCAGCTCATAAAATTGAACCTCTCTCTACCATGAGAATAAAAGAACATGACAGGTCGAACATAAAAACGTTCGATATAAGAAGTTTTTAACTGATTCTTTTATTGCACAAGCCATTCCAAATTATAATAGTCTGTCTTCCAACATTAGACTGAAAACAACATCGAAAGCTTCCTTAAAAAAAGAACTGAAAGAATATTTTTGGAAAGAATTTTTGAAGGACTCAAAAGTAACTGAAGTGAAAGATGACATTGAGAGCATTAGATTTTAATTTTTTAGAAATCTTCATGATGTACATATAGAATTGTGAAAACATTTTATAATCGCATCTTAGGTCATTTTTTTTTACTAATGTAATGCCACATTTTAGTTGGGTAATTTAATGATTTTATAATATTACATAACATTATATTCTTAACTTTACATTGCCTATTCTACCATTTGTTTTTTGTTCTAATGTGTACCAGAGGAAATTAACAATTATCGTTTTTTTATCTATTAAGAACCGCGAAAAACCGATATCTCTGTATTTACCGGAGAAACGCAGAAAAAAGTCCGAGCCGAACCAGCGAAAACTTTTGAAATAGTTAAGGGTTTGCGGTCTTCAAAACCACGAGCATTTAGCTTAAAAACAACAGAGTCAGAAATTTATGTTTAAACGGATAACAACAGCTAAGTGAAAGTGAAAATGACCGCTATGACAGCATCGCAACACAGAGCCGCCTAGACTGGCAGAAAAAAATTCAAACTGCTTTCGACGATAAGATTTCCTACATTTGCAAAACTAATGAGAAATGAAAGGCATCTTTGTGATAGCTAAACTGTCATTTCTGATTAGAGTATCGCAAAATGTAGAAGAAATGATTTAAACCAAGATGCTACAGATGAAATATGCTCACGCACGTTACCGTAGTGAGAAATTAAACGTATGTCCCTCATAGAGAACTTAAAAGATTTTAAATCAACGACTCCCCGTGAATGCTTCAAGGATACCAGTTTTTGATCCTCTACGCATTTAAAATCCAACCATAATCCAACTTAAAAAAGTAAAACCAGTTTGCCCAAACAGCTCATTACTTGAAATTTCCCATCAAGCAATAACAATAGTGTGGCTATTAGCTTCGAAACGAAAAAGAAAAAAAACAATTAATGATCCCTTCATATAAAAAAATATTTGAAAACTGAACCAGACTACAGCTGATTTCAAGCTCTTGACCGCGGACCGACTGATTTCCGTGGATAATTTCCATTTTAATGTTATAATTGAGTTATCTAAGATTTCCGACAAAACTTTCACTTCAAGAGTCTAAAAGTTTTAACCTCGAATCTGAGGTCAATCTCTACAACATCTGAAATAACTCGAGCTCTAGACAAGCCAAATCAAAGTTGCTTGAAACAAACTCAAACTATATGCCATACATAGCAAACGTACCATTAACAGTCTCGTAAACGTTACCAAAAAACAGTCTCGCAAAATTGTCAATGCAGTCAATTCTCTATAATGCATTTTTACACTCAACAAGGTAATTAACATCTATAACCCAAAAACTTGACACAGGACGGATTGAAAACTTAACATACCAAAACCGAAAGCACCACAGGCAAGACAATTTTTGCAAAACAATAACATAAGCGAAAAACATCGGGCGAACTGCAAACGACCGGCGAGCTATTAGCGTCGAGGTATTCTAGAATCAAGGGCAGGGGGTGAGCGTAGTGGGGTTCTTGGGGCGGGGGGACGTACTCGTGCGTGCGGGGTTAGAAGTGGAATGAGATGAGGGAGCAGCGGGTAAGAGTGTTGGACGAAGAGGGGGTCCCATTGGCCAGGTGAAGGAGGCTGAAAGGGTGGACTGATGGTGGTTGTGGGAGTGTGGGTGACGGAGGAAAAGTAGGTCAGTGTTCTAAGCTGCGCCATTTGCACAAAAAATTAATCTCTCCTCAACAGTTTCAGTGAAGCGATACTTAGAGACTAGTAAGGCGTCGAGTTGCTCAGTCAACTAATGCCCTCAGAGATTTCCATGTTCATCGCATGAGTTTAGATGGTGGTGAGCAGGGAGGTGGCAAATGAGGGGATATGTACCTGGGGGATAGGTGCATGGAATAGTTTGGGAAGTGTTGTAGGGCTAAAACTTCTCTAAAATACAATTTGTCCTTGAATTTCACCAGCAGTTCCCAATTATTATACATTAGAAACTAAGCTCCTGTTAAAATCCCATGTTCGAAAACAAGAATAAACGTTCCAAAAGTTGCTACAGCTTAAACAACCTGTAGAATGCCAAAACTCCTCTCCGAGTGGTAAAAAAGCCTAACAGGACTAACATAATTGCTAAGGTACTTCGTTTGAGAGCAATTAAAACACCGAAAAAATCTACTCAAAGCATTTGAGCACTCACTTGAACATGTTTAGGAGACAAAAAATATCCAGAGTTTAAAAAAAACGGTTTTTAAGTAATATGCCTGGAATACAAAGGCATTAGGGAAAAATACATTACCGAACATAGTATAAACCAAAACCAGTTCTCTTTTATAAAGCTAAAAAGCGAGATTTATTTATCTTTCCATCGACCTTTCGATCCAGTGTAGTTTCCGAACATCTGTTGATTAGGCAAAGTTGAATGTTATGCGCTCACTTTAAAAACTTTAATGAAATCAGATAGACAACTTTTGTGTGTTTACAAGGAAACTCAAAACTAGGTTCAACTGGAGAAAAGAGTTGGCAGCGGTTTATCTTTTGAAAAACGAGGATCAAATTGAAAAACAATACAAAAACGGATCTTTTCCGTTTGAGCCCCCCCAGTTTAGTGTGCGCATATTATTTGCACCACCGGACGCCCGTGTCATAATTTTACATAATGATTTGCTATGTAATGGCACCTGATCAACGAATGCAACAAAAAAGTCAATTTGACGGCGAAAAAGAAATTCAGGTTTCAAACGAGCGACCATTTTTGCTTTGGTTTGTGTGAAACAATCAGATGAAGGCATATTTTTTGTTACATATGCAAACAAGCTCCATGCTCACGATTATTTAGAAAATTTCAAAAATTAGGACGAATTAATGATTGTTGAGGGAACTCATATCAAGATAAAGCTCCTATTCAAAAATTTGCTAGTGAAGTATGAGACGAGTCCTCGATTTAACATGTAGAGAAAAATGATCAAAAACAGCAAAGCTAAAAAAAGTACCTTTTTTTAAAACAATTAACATCAAATAATCAATACCATTAGATATCGATAATTTAAATAGGTTAATGCCCATTCACGCCTTAATATGAAGACCTTGACACCTGTAGAATGCAAAACATGTCGTACGTCGTTCATGTCGTTTATGTAGAATGTCGTACCTCTACAAAAACAACCGACAAATTTAGACGAAACAAAATTTCCATTAAATTTTGTAAGAAAACGGTGATGAAGACGTCAAAACCAGAATCTATTCCAGGAAAACTAAGACATAATCAATTTTACAATCTTTGAACACCACTAAAGAGATATGTGACCTCTCAAAAAAGAGACTAAGTAACAAGCATTAAAAGATACAAACAATTTTGATTTTAGAAAACAATTAATTCCAAAAACAAAAAACATTGCCATCAAATGAAATCAGTAAACAGGTTCTCTCATTTCTCAAAAATCAATGAGATTGATCATTACTCAGAATATATCATACGTCAACAAACAGACCGACAAACAGGCAAAAATAAAAAAAAACTAATTTTGCAAAAAACCGGTATCGAAGTCATTAGAACAATAAGCGATGCACTAAAAACCTTAGAATTATTCAATTGTGCTTATCTCTAACACAAATAAATTGATGTGCGATTTGTCATTAATCAGACTAAGTAACAAGTGGACAATAAATGACAGCGAAGTGCAAATTTAGAGAAAAAATAAGTCTAATTTTTTCAGAACATTTGATTCTAAGTCAGGAAAAAATTGATCTACCAAACGAAATCAGTAAATAGGTTCCTTTGTGCATCCATAGGAAGCCATTAGGACCTGCAATCATCCAGGAATTGTCACATTTGCAAAATATTTCGCAAAAAAAATTTGTATCACATCCGTTAAAGCAATAAACAATGCACTATAAACATTCGATATATTCAATTGTGCTTTTCATGAAGAACAATAATTGGATATGCGACCTGTAGTCAATGAGATTAGGTGGCAAGTTGAAAAAAAGTGCAAATATAAAACATAGCTGTTAGATTGCTAGAAAATAGCAGCAATAGCTTCGTAGATCTGCAGTCTAAAAAAAACAGTAAAAAGGACAGACCGAAAAAAATATTCTTTTGATTGAAGGCTGATATGTTATATTTTGATTATAAATCTGTATAGGTTTTTGCTGTCTCTATTAGCTGCTCTCAAATAACCTTCATTTAGAGTGACACACAACCATTTGACCTTATCTCTTTGAATTAAAGTAAATAAAAGTCGATTTCAAAGTGAGGAAGTCATTTTTGTGAGTGAGGTAAGTCAAAGCGCGACCAAAAATTTAATCACCCAAATGAACAAAAAACTCGCACCACTAAGAGCGAAAAATGACGTCACACACGCACTTCAGTTGAAATTGCATGAACGAATGGACAAAAAGCAGATTTGAAGTGGTTGTGACGTCATGTGGTCGTAACAAAAATCGTGACGACGAAATAAGAAAACCAAGAGAAGGCCAATAATAGCCCCAGCTATCCCTGTGCGGCTATTAAAAATAAGTATTTTTTAGAACATTTGATTTCGAAGTCATGAAAAACTTTCGCTAACATCTAACGTCAGTAAATAGGTTTTTCTGTTCATCCACAGGAAGCCGATAAGACAAAAAAATCCATTACATTCTGCTAAAAGACGGTGTCGAAGGAGTTAAAACCATAATCTTTTCACTGAAAAAGAGATGTGTTCAAGTGTGCTCCCTTTTTAAACGCCAAAAATGTGATATCTGACCTGTCAATAATGTGACAAGACAAGATAAAGAACCTCAAGCTTCAGAGAAAAAGAACAAAATGATAGGTATAATTGGCTTGAAAGTGAAAGTGAACTTGCCTTCCTTGGAGTTAACTAAGATTGTGTCAGCAGTGTTTAGGTATGGTAATAGAGCAAATTTGATTAAAGTGGACTATAAAGCTCATTTCGGTCCATTTTGTTGAAAAGCCTAAATTTTGAATAAATTAACAATTTTAGCCAAAACTTGGATCAAACAGTTCACCAACTATACTATTTTTTTTTTTACAAATTTTAACCTTTTTTAAAAAAAATTGCGTAAGAATACAGAAAATGTGAACAACAGCAACAAAAATGGGTCAAAAGTTCACAAAACTTAACCTCGTTCACACCGTAAAAAAAACGAAAAAAAAAGAAGTTTTTAGTTCTGTATTCTACGTGTTTTCTAATGATACCACTCACAGCCCTTTACGAAAAAAATATCGATCGGCCAATCTGACTGAAAAAACATCGGTTTGAATATATAATTCCTCCCCCACTAAAGTGGGCCGGAACAACAAGCGGTCTACTAGACGTTAAAAAACCAAAGGATGTAATGACATGTTTCTAAAGAACTGATTTGAACTTAAAGGGTTGTTTTAATTCATGTTTCGACGCTTCATGTGTATCTAGCGCATTGGCACCATCATGTATAGTAGGTTACATGTCTATATTCAAATATGACAAAAACGGGAAACAAAAAATGAACATCGTTAAAACCCTGTATTTTCTTGAGAAACAAAAATTTGAAGTGCCAATTTTCTTTTTCGGGCTTTCACAACGTTTTCAAATGAAGCCACCTTAGCAAAGAGACAAAATCAGCTTAAGAAATAAGTTAATCCGGCACCTAGTTCTCAACTCCTTTAAATCGAAGGTTGCAGCCACTAGTCCAATGGTAACTCCATTTTTTCTGGAACTTGTTTACTATTTCACAGAACTGCTAAATTTGGTCTACTCGAACTGTTAACAAAAACACAATTTCAACTCTCGCGACTTTATTTAAGTTTATGAAGAATAATCGCATTGTATTATCACCAGTATCATCACAAACATCACTTCTATTGTCTCATTTCACTGTAGTACATGTTATGTTATTAGTATTTCAGCACGTTTCGTTGGATGTAAGACCACAGAAAAATAATCACAAACAAAAACAACAAGGCATGTCTGTTTAGTCATAGCAGCAAGATAAGGAAGGATGAATTAAAATCATCATCATCATTAGCAGCAACTTTTCATCGACACTTATAAACCGACGACTACATTACAAAGTAGAAAAATATTAAAGGATCTGATGGAATGTTTGGTATGGTATAGAACACTCTTTGGAAATATTGGTAGCAATTAAATAAACGTTTGCATTCTTGGAGTGTAGCCACCTTAAGAACAATGTCCATATTTCTAAATAGATTTTCTATTAAATTCTATATCACCAGATGTCATCTTAAATTTTCTCTGTCAACAAAATTTGTAACTTTTCATAGACGTCTTTTTATTGGTGGTTTCAAAACTGTTATTGACAGGTGGTTTTTAAAACGAACAGCAAAACAGTTCCAACAACGCTCCATTTTTTGTTTCGAATACTTGTAGTAGAAATCGTTCTCAGTTAGAAATTGAACTTTCATTGAAACGATGAAAAATCATCGTTTTTGAATCATTCAAATCCTTCAGCAAATGTGATTGAGTCAAAACGGTTAGGGTATATATATTTTCAAAAGCTGGACATTGCTCATAAAGTAATTGGAATGATTAAATAAAAAATAACATCCCGGAGACCAGACTATTTTCATTTTAGCGTTAAAATGCATTCGTTCATTTCTGATGTATCAACTCTGACCATGGATTACAATTACCTGGTTTCTCAGGAGGTATCTTTTAATGGCTAAGTTTTGTCAGGTCATGCATCAAACAAATTTTCGCAAATATTGATAAAGGTCGCGCAATGTGTAGCAAATTGAATGACGTCATATTATTGACTCTCGGCTTTCTGATGACAATAGCAGCAGCTTATAAATTTCCTGTTCGATGTATTTTGGTCCAAAATTACAGAAACAAGTTGGCGATGGCATTTCTGTGCTCGAGTTCCGAAGCGTAGACTTACCATTAGACGGTTTCAATTGAAGAGCTCCTTCATAAACTGTTACATATAACTAGCTGATTAAAATGGATCCCAATCAAAAGCCATTTGAAAAATAAAATGGAATTTTTATCCACGCTTCAGATATACAAAGATTGGACCCATCTCTTTTATCACAATCGTTGTTAAGATTAATTTAATTTTCATTCACGAGCGTTTATATTATTCATTCGCAGAGAAGTTGAAAAGAAAAGTTTTTAAATTAGAAATTTATTTGACAAAATTAATTCACCAAAACTCACAAAATGATTGAAAAGAAGAATTTACACAACACCTCAATTTAGCAAAAAAGAGAAGCTACATGTGCACTTCGAATCCTGGTGTACCAAGACCAACTCGCCCTTTAACTCCAAGATTGAATAGCGAGATTAGTCTTTGCATTGTTGTTGGGCTTTGTACATTCTGAGAGAGGAGAGGAATGTTGTCCGTTTGTTTATGTTGGTTTGTTTGTCGACACATTGTTCGTTCACGAGCCGATTTTTCAAGTTTTTAGGTGGGCTGTTAGTTAGTTGTTGCGTTGTTTACTTCTTGGAGATGATTTTGCCCTTCATCTCGTCGTAATCAAAGTCGCCCTTGTCGTTAACCTGCTCAACAAAACAAAACTATTAATTCCATTCAAGACACACGAATCGAAGAGAGTTGGGGAAATAAACTCTATCTTTTAATTCGGGATTTAAGATTACAAGTAATCCACTGAGTCATCGCGTTACTAAGTCACTGAGTTACTTGTAATCTTAGTTTAAAAATCGATCAAAGTTTCCTTAAAGAACACAAACAATTCTCGCTTTTCTCCTTAGGAAGTTATTTATCAAGATCAGGATGCTAAACTGCATAGCCTGTGCAAAAACAGCGGCAATAACTACAAAACAGAACCAATCTGTTATCAAAAATGACAACATAGGCAGCTTTCCCAAAGACGAAGCCGAGTTTAACTGATGAAAGCTCAGAAACAGATTGATTAAACCTTCCTCTTAAATCTGTTGATCGAGTCGTATCTTTCAAAAATAGCCGGTAATATGCCGTAAAATACGAAGAACAAAAACAAACTGATGGTTTCAACATGAATTAGACTGAAGAACTGCTTTTAGAAGCTGCCTTCAAATGAACTTCAGTCAGATTGAGACAGCCTCTTGTGACCTTAACTCCTCAAATTAATCTTCTGAAAGGAAAATCTATTGAGAAAGGTAAATAAGCGTGGCCAAGAAATTATTTACAGGATTGAATAAAAATGTTGCTCTATTTCCACGAACGAATGAAAAGCTGATGAGTTGAGCATGACGTCACAGAACATAACTAAAATCTTGACGAAAGGCTATTCCTCGAATTCGATGAATTTTTATGAGCTAATGAACTAAACTCACTGTCGTAACTCCAACACAAAATAACAAAAACAAAACATGAGGAATAAGGCAAAAACAAACTCTTTTTAAAAAATGAGCAGCATTATAGTCCACAAGACACGTAACTATAAAGCAAAATAACTAATCATAACATACAATGAGATGCGGAACACCATATAACATGAAACATCTTTTATTAATTCAAGGCGAAAGGTGACAAAAATGAAAAAAAAAACCGCAGAATTTAGAAATTCACTTCAACTGCTTGAAAATAAACTCAACAAAAAACAATAGCTAGAAGCTGGAAACAAATAAAACGGCATTTAAGGGTCGATGAATCCTGTAGATATTGAGACAAAAGGAGAACAGGCTAAAAACAAACAAACAAGCAGACGGGCAGAATTTGAAAACTACTTCTGGAATGCGAAGTCATAAAATGCATTAGCTAAATACTAAAACCATTATAGAGATAAATCCATTAAAAAACCACCGAACAAGTCGTTTTAAAAGATGCTCAATAGAATCTGTCATAAAAGAGCAAACCTCAAAAAATGAAAACATTAAACATGTTTCCGAATGTTTTATAAGAAAACCAATTTGACCTGTCATCAATAAAAATGCATTAGTTCTCCAAAAAACGTGTAAAACTCAAATACCATGCAATTTTGTTGAAAGCGAATTCGTAAGACCACTACTAGCTTAAAATTAGTTCGATTAATCAGATTATTATGCCTCATTAGAAAAACGTTTAGGTCAATGACATTAGGTGGCAAGACGAGAAGCGCAACAAATACTTTCAAAATACAAAATGGACAGTAAAAAACTGACAGATTGCCGAAAACAGCAGCAAGAGCTTCGTAGATCTACAGTCTCAAAAAGATAGTATAAGAAACTTCTTTCTATTAAATGCTGAGACGATATAATTTCACTAAAAATCTGTTTAACTTATGGCTGCTTCCATCAGATGCCCTCAATTACCCGTCAATTAGAGTGACACGAACTCACTTGACTTTATCTCTTAAATTAAAATAAAGAAAAGTCAATTTCAGAGTGAGGAAGTCAATTTTGAAAGTGAGGTAAGTCAAATGCGACCAAAAATTTAGTCACGCAAGTAAACAAAGACTTAATCAAATGAATGAAAAAAAAACTCTGTTCCCTAATCATGCAAAAAATGACGTCACGCACGCAATTCAGTTGGAATTTCATTAACGAATAAGCAAGAAAATAGTTTTGAATTCATTGTGAAGTCAAACGGTCGTAAAAAAATCTTGAAATTTCAAAACAAATCAGGAGAAGGCCAATAATACCCTCAGCTATAACATTGCGGCTATATAAAAATAACTATGAAAAAAAAGTGCCAAGTAATAAAAACGGGCATCTGCCCAAAAGACTTGCTAAAAAATACCCATAAAACACCCATAAAAACAATAACAGCTATGCTCAATCAGAGCACAAATACCACATATCTTTAGCATTGCACAGGAAAAAAAATGCTCGAACACTAATTTCTCATGCCAACTTGAAGGCAGATGGAAAAAATTTCACGTTTTGAAGCTACTCAGTTTTCGGCTACCCTTAATACATCAGCGACAATAAAATCTAGACACTAAGTTGATTTCTCATTTTGAACAAAATAGTAAAAAACTATGTTCAAAAACAATGCTCTTAGATTGCCAGAGAATAGCTGCCATAGCTTTGTTGACCAGAAGTCTGAAAAAACTGAAAAGTTCAGTTTTTTTAACGAATTGTTGAGATGTCTTATTTTCAAGAACAAATTGCAAAACCAATGTCGTGTTTCGATTAGCTGCCCAGCGAAAACTTTCATCTAGAGTTACGTGCTGTCTTGACCTTATCTACTTCAATTACAAATGTACCCGACTAACTTCGGGGAATTGCTCTAATGAGACTGTCAAGAAGTTGGCTTCGAGTCACTGGGTACGGTTTAGGAAGGCTAGCTTACGCTTAATTGTCGCAGGTGGGGTCAAGTGTTGGTGTGTTAACTGTATAGGTCCAATACAGTTAAATTGAATTGCATACTTGGAGTTTTGTCAGAAAAGAGACTGAGGGCGGGGTACTGAGGGCGTTGAGCTTCTTATATTAAGAACCGTCCTTCGCACCATAAAATTGTTTTCTAAAAACAGTTTTGGTGCATCGCATTCAAAGAGTATAGAAAGGCTTAGCGCTCTAAAAGAAATTTAAGCCCTCTGGACGCGACCTGTTTATCATGTTTTTGACAAAAGCCAACTGGGTTAGACCAAAAACCGCCCTTCGCACCATAAGAATAAGTCTGCAAAACAGTTTCTGTGAATCGCATACTGGGAGACTTATTCTCTATATTTGGTTAAATTCTAAAATTAAACTTAATTTTGCTTCAAAAATTCAGCCTATTAATCATAATAATAACGCCAGCCAGCAATAACTTTAAAGAACTTTGATAACCTAATGCATTATGACTTAATGACCTCGCTTTATATATATCCTGTTCTTTTGATTTTGTTCTTTTGACTTTGGCCGTATTCATGACATTGCGCAGTTCAATACGTGAAAGAATTTTGAAACCGTTCAGTCGAAACAGTGAGTGAAGTAAGTCAAACGCGAAAATCGTGACTAATGCAAAACAAAAAACGTAATCAGAAGGTAAATTAAATTAAAAAAAAGAGACCGCCTAAATAATAGCCTGTGAGATGCTGACGGCGACTATTAATCAAGCAAATGAACAAAAACCTCGCTCGGATAAAAATAAAAATGATGCAAAGCACGCAATTCAGCAAAAGTTGTCAGAATGAATAGCAAATTTTGTGGATCTGCAGTTTCAAAGAGATAATAAATACCAGACCAAGAACGCTATATAGTTTCTTTTTCATTAATTGCTGAGAAGTTAGCTTTTGATTGGAAACCTGTATAACCTATTGCTGCCTCTATCAGCTGCTCTAAACGACATCCAATTAGAGTGACGCACACTCGTTTGACCTCATTTCGTTGAAATAAAGAACAGAGAAGACGTTTTGATAGCAAGGAGAATCATTTTTGAGGGTGAGGTAAAAACTACCAAAAAGATAATCACGCAGCAAATGTGAAAAAATTGCTCTACCAATAGTGTATAAAACACGTAATTCAGTCAAATTGTATGAATGAAAAAAACTGATTTGAAGTAATCGTGACGTCATATGGTCTAAACAAAAATCTTGACAACGATACAAAAACCAAGAGAGGTCAATCAATAATATCTATATCTATCGCTTTGGTTCGAACATTTTAATTTATAGTGTAATTTTTAGATGGCAAATGCAAAAAAGCCTTTGGAGATCTGCTAAAATTAGATGATCTAGATGAAAACTTCAAGACTCTAGTTCAAGCTCTAGTTCACTAAATAACATGGAAATTAGCTGCACTCTATTGACCTTTAACTACTCAAAGTTTTCACTTGGAGTTAAATTTTTCAAAACTTAAAAACTTCGTCACATCACGTGAACGCAGAAGTGGAAATTGTGATATATTGTGTCTCTTTCGATTAGTGGACATATAACCCAACACTGGGTGCGGTGCAGGGGGAAAGAATAGATAGCAAAACTTTGATCCCAAGCAAACAGTTTACTTGAAAGCTGACGCCAAAGAGTAATAAATAATTTCCATTGCTGAGAAGTAAAAGTCACTGAAAATAAAAATCATATGGTCGCAAGCATCATCGATTGAGACGAATTAAAAACATAGCTCAGAAAATGAACCGCAAATGAACCAAAACTTTATACTAACTTAAACCTGAAGCCAAATGTTTCTTGTCGGGTGGGGAGTGGGCGGGGAGTGTGTGGGTAGGCATGTGTTTTGTGTGTAAGTGTTTGTGTGAGCGTGCCTGCGTGCGCGCGAGCGTGTGTGTGATGTGGGTGGGGGAGTAAAATTAAAGGGACAGACACCCTCATAACTTATTACAGACATACCTGGAACTCCGCATTGCATCCCAGCTTTTTCTTCATGTCTTCACTGGTGGTTGCGTAGACCATCCTCATTCGAGGGGGAGCATTGTCCGAGCACCAGTAGATGTACGCCGTCTTCTCGCAAATGCTGTCATCATCGCGCTTGCATCTGAAGTCGAATACGAGGAATCGCGGCTTATCATCTGTCATTAATGCCTTAATCTGTTCGAAGTGGGCTTTGTTCTCGCACTCGTCCACATCTTTGCTACAAATGGGAGCTGTCGCGCAATCGTCTACTTCGACCTTAAATAAAAAATACCTCAAATTTGATAGTGGGAAAATGTGCAATGAATGTGACAAAAATATAAGTTGACAGAAATCTAGGGAGAATCGTTCACTAAGGCGTCCAGATTAAACCTTAAGTGCAATGATTAATCTATCAGAAATGTTTCTGATCGTTCTTGCACCTAAACACTCAGTCCAAATTAGAAAATTAAAAGATGACAAATTATTATCACACACCCTTTTCATACCTCACACTGATTACTACAAGAAGGTTAAAACACGCATAATGCTAAAAATCTGAGAAATGAAATTCCACTTATACCTCTACGAAAAAACCTCTTAAACGAACAACAAATTCGTCACGTAAAAGAACCCATCGGAAACTCAGGGTTTATACTAAGGCTCGCAATCAAAAACAAAGATAACGAAAAGTATGAGGAACACTCGAGCGAAAGTTCAAGTGCACCAAAAGCAGGATAACATCAGCAACTAAAATGGCTAGAAACGTATTGAAAAGCAATTATGGTGTATTTGAATACTCGATACTTGAGTATTGGACCGATAGCGAAAACTAGTAGTCCTGAGGAGTACAGAGAACAGAAATTGATGTCGTAAAAAGCAGACTCATAAGTCATCTCTCATTACAGTGTTATCAAAAAAGGTTGGCTTTAGGCTATCACCAAAAAGATTTAAGGTATCGCTGGAAAGCCCAACAAAATCTCAATCAATTGTTGAACATACATTTTAAGTTTTTGAATTCTCGCGATATTTAGGTCCAAAAACAATCACATTTTTGAGATCGTTAGGAACAAATAAGGCCAAAACTTTCACATATCTCCTAAACTCCAAAAAATAACTAACTGGCGAAACAATTCCAAAATTTTAGGTAAATTTTCGACCTTTTAGTTTTGCTATGATCAAAATTCAACTTAAAACTTTGCAACACAACTTGGAATAAAACAAAATTTTCCAAAACATTACAAATTCAGCAAATCTTTAATAGATAAAAACTCTGTTAATGAAAAAGTTATGGAATCGATCCCTCAAAGAGAGCAAACCTCAAAAAAACTACGTTCTCTTCATTTCTCGCACTTCCACACCGAATATTTTAACAAAAAGATGTCTCGTTTCTTTTTTATGCACGAAACATTTTCACAAGAAAAGGATTATTAAATAATATGACGCTTTTTTCAGTGACTGCAAATTGCAAATGCTAAAATTAGGGTAAGTTGAATCTACATTAAAGCTTGAAGGACAATTTCAATTTTCATTTTTAAAACTTCATTGCTTCGCTCGTTTTGAACCTCAGAACACTTCACAGCTCTTGTGTGGATATGACATGGGGACTAGCAGTGTGTTTTTATGAGCAGTCCAATTAAGACCATGGAAATTTTTTTAGTCGTGCATACAAAAGTAAAATGATAATACTATCGAGCTTCATAAAAAATTCGGATAGTTGACCTCAGACACAATCATCCATTAATTTGAATATGAGAAGTTGACGTAAAGTAAGACAAACTTACTTTTTCCTCTCTACACTAATCAGTTGAACATCTAGCGACTACTCGATATATTTCCTTGACCAGTCGGGAATAATAATTACCATTTGCATTAAATAAAATCTACAACCTTCTTGTGATGGAAGTTCTTAAGAAGCTTTGCTGGCTAGTAATTTTAAATTCTTGAAAATGAGGCCTGAGTTTTCCGATATCTTCGGGTTTCACGTTTTCAAATATATTTCAACCATTTCATGACTTTTCAAATAATTTTGATTTGTTATTCCTTCAGTATTTTTACTCAACTGAGTGGCATGAGTTTTGTCCAAAAATCACTTTTGTCCAAAAATCACTTTCCTATGAGCTTAACGCTATCGAACGTATCTTTCAAAAGCAGCGGTCAAGCAAAATTTACACAATTGACAGAATGTCAATTGAGATAAGCTCCTAACGTAAAAAGGCAGTCTTTAACTCGGGCGCGCTGAGTGAACTCCTATATAAATGAAGAAATTCTGACATCAATCCAACGTCAATAGCACAGTACACAAAAAACTAAGATAACTTCAAGAGGAATGAGTACGGATATACAAGCGATGACTATGTCGAGTGTCCAAAAAACTCAAGGTCACTTAAGACAACAACTGATTCTCTTCCACTGTTTCTGCAATGGAATACTCGACAACGGAGCACCAGTTCATTGACTGCGCGCCACAGAGGCACATTTGTAGATTCAGAAAAGCGCGAAGCTATATTTCATCCTTGTTGGTGATCATGTTAAAAAATGATTCCTTCAATTTTTGCTGATTCTTGCTACCAGCCAATGTATGGATTTCGACGTTGACGGACCAGCTTCGTAACGCAGGTGATCGATGTACAGCAGGTTGTCTTATCGATTTCAAATACTCTTAGCTCATAATTTGTTTGATGCTAATCATATTTCTAGGAATACGATAGTTCAAAATTTCAGCAAACGGATTAAACACTTTCACGTCGTAAAAGTTTCTAAGGAAGCGTTGACCAGATAGACCAATTGCTTTGATATCTAATCGAGCACCGTTATCAGTTTTAAAACCCCTTTTTGCGACGTTCTCTCCTTGCTAAGTCTAAAGACAGAGCTCCACTTCGATAGCACAAAATTAAATCAGTAAATTGGCTAAGAGCCCCAAAATCGGGTGTGACTAGCCACCTTTCCGACATTGGAAAGCATGGGCAAAATTTAAAGATTCTCCATACGTATATTTAAAAGTCCATTTAAAAGTACGGATTGCCGGTACTTTTACTGGTTCCAGTCGCATGTGAGGTCAATCCCATCTCTAAAACCTACCTCGTTCAAATCAAAAATGTATCGCATTGAAAAATGTATCGCAGGAACATGCATCCTCGTTCCTTTGAGAATATTCCTTAATCTCATCCAAGATATTCTCCGACTGCATATTCTCACGAGCAGTTTATTGATTTTCTTTTTTGACTTTAACGAATTTTTCATGCGCTCTCCGCGCTAAAAGTATACAAAGGTTCTCATATTTGAATCGATTTTCCATGCTCATTTTCCCTGTCTTCACATAATAAGATAAATTAGACCAATTTCTAAATGGAAGAGGAAATTTTTTCTATACTTGTCATTGAAACAAGGATGATTCAGCATCAATGAATCAAATCATTCATAACTATATATTGCTTCTTGAATTTGCTTGAGGGAAAGTGGTATTGTTCTCGCAGCAAAAAATTACAAAAAAATTACAAACATAGCTGGCAGATTGCCAGAAAATAGCCGCAATAGATTCGTAGATCGGCAGTCTAAAAAAACAGTAAAAAAGACAGACCAAAAAAATTCTTCTTTTAATTGAAGGCTGATCTGTTATATTTTGATTAAAAATCTGTATAAGTTATTGCTGCCTCTATTAGCTGATCTTAAATAACCTTCATTTAGAGTGATACACACCCATTTGACCTTATCTCTGAGTCAAAGTAAATAAAAGTCAATTTCAAAGTGAGGAAGTCATTTTTGAGAGTGAGGTAAGTCAAGTGTGACCAAAAATTTAATCACGCGCATGAACAAACAAACTCGCTCCACTAAGAGCAAAAAATGACGTCACACATGCAATTCAGTTGAAAATGCATGAACGAATGAACAAAAAATGGCTGTGACGTCATATGGTCGTAACAAAAATCATGACGACGAAATAAAACATAGCAGGACAAGTCCTGACGTACAATTCAAAGAATTTTCATTGACTAAACAGAAAAATTAGACCAAGAGTGGTCTATGAATGAATTGAAAAAAATCATTTTAAAAAAATCAGATAAAAAAATAAAAAAACAGAAAATCAATGTCAAAATGCCGCATGCGAACAAAAAAACCACTAGCGAGCAATGAAAATTTAATTCAAACAAAAAACTAGGCCCAGAATGAGCTGTGAATGGATTGGGAAAACCATTTAGAAAAAAATCCGATCCAAAAAATCGAAAAAACAGTAAAAATCAGAGTGAAATTGCCGCATGTGAACAAAAAACCACTACCGAGAAACCGAATTTTTGTTCAAACACCGTTTTCTCTCTACTTTAAAATTAGAGCAAAAAAAATTCACGCCGCAAAACCACTCGCTTTTTCACTCCATTTCCTGTTTCGGCGTGACCAAAATCACTACTCCAATTTGACTTCAAAAATCATGAAAATGTGTGAACAGATCTTAAAAAAAAACATAGCCGGAAGAATTCCGGAAACGACTCGAAGTAGAAATCTGACTATTCTCACTAATCAGATGCATCACCAGCATATTACCAATCGACAGACATTGTAACCAATTCATAAAGAAAAGACTGGAGAACTGGAAACTTGACAAAGGACAAAAGCAAAAAATAATATTCTCTAAAAATCCAATTAAAATTCTCTACAAAAAGATAACATGCAGCACCCCATCCACAACTCATAGAAATCAATTAGTTATATATTTGGCTAGATCAATCGCCCAACTAGTACTTGCAGAGAAACGTTAAACAAGAAACTAAAAAAAGACTAAGAAAAACTCTTTAACGAATGAGAGTTTTGTATAATTTGTTTAAATGAAAAATGCCCTGCTCAGCCTTCAAGTGCAAATTCATAGTATCAACACCTACAAAAATGCTCCTTATTGAGAAAACGTTACCAACAAAAAACATTAAATTGGAAGAAATAGGCAAAAAAATTTAGAAAAAAGACAAAAAGTGGCCAAAATTTGCTCTGATTTATTCGAGTTTCTTTAACAAAAACAAATCAAAACTAATATCAATCAAAATGAGAGACACCCTAAAGAGCTACAACAACTGAATTCCACTAGAAAACTCCCCCAAATGCTATCAAAGGTTGAGTAAGAATAGAAACGACATTTAAAACCAAATTGAACAAAAAAAAACGAGAAAAAGTAAGGTGTTTTTTAAATTTTACAAGAAAAAATAAAGCCAAAAAAGTTACTTTGATTAAATAGAGCAATGAAATGCTTGCGAAATATGGGGCAAGTCATAACAAGCTAAAAAAAATTGTCTACGATAGAAAAAAAAAACGAAAAAAGGCAAAAAATTAAAAAAGTGGTTAAAAAATTCTCTATTTTTCTGTCACTTTTCTTCAGAAAGAAATGTTTTATACCAGCAAAATTGTAATCAATTGGTATCCCTGATATTTTTTGAGTACCGAGCTTCTATGCAAATTGCACTTAAAGCAGTAAAACATTACAAAAGGCCAAAATACATTAAATTTCGTCGAAAAATCAGCAAAACAAATCAAAAACCTCCAAATTTGCATAAAACTCAAATTAACTAATTGAAACCTTCAATTCCTATCAGAACGAGCCCAAATCCAATACAATATTATAATCAAACCTCATAAACAAGAAAAATTGCAAAAAAAAACTGCTTTTAAAAGCCGCACGTGAACAAAAAAATTTCGCTCGCTCAGAGAAAATTTTGTCACACATCAATTTCTCGCTCTCTCAAAAACAGCGGTATGAACAAAAAACCACTCTCTTTTCGCCCCGCTCTTCACTTTTGTTCAGCAACCAAATCACTCCAAATTCTTTCACGCGTTTCATTTCCCGCTTAAAAATTCACTCCAATAAAATTGATTAAAAAAAAAGGACTTCTCCAATACTCCTCTTCGAGCCGTAAAAAGACAGCGCCCCAATACAATTCAAATTCTTTGAATTGTAAAAAACCAAGAGAAGGCCAATAATAGCCTCAGCTATCGCTGTGCGGCTATTAAAAAGACATCAAAAACTTTTGAGGAGACACCTTACTATGTTGAGCATGTTTCCGGAGCAGGATTGAACTTTTTAGATTTTTCTTTCAGGTGCTCGACGCAGCATTTATTTGAGCCTATCACGGATCCTAGTGCACGATGACTTTTAATTACGTCATTATCTTCACCCAAAAAAAGCTTTAAAATCTACATGTTTCGCTTATGTAATGAGATGACACTTCAATCCGTATTATCCAAATCCATTTCCATGATCATTGAGCCGTTCCAGTACAACTTTCAAAGATCGCATCTTACCTTGCTCTTGTCGTCGCTGAGTTTAAACACAATCCATGCCTCGTGCTTGTCACTTTTGTCCAGTTTGAAGGTCTGGTACAGGTCAGTGACAGCGTTGCCAATTTCAACACCACTCTTCGACATTTTGTGAGATAGATCAACAACTAAGTTTCTTCTGTTAACACAAAGGTATATGCACAAGTGCAGATGTGTATGCTGTGCTCAGCTGGTTTTTGATTGGGAGTATTTGGTTGATTGATTTCGCAGATCAACTCAAGCAGAGCAATGAAAAGATGCCAAGACACCTGAAAATAGTTAGAGTTGTAGTTACAGTCAAAGGGACAAGATTTTTCTAGTTATATTAACAATCAGCACTATTCAAAATAAAGAATAGGATATTAACAGCGATTCTCAGATGTCTCCCATAATCTACTAGTCTGTCTCCGAAACGAAATTTTCACATAGCGCAATAAAAAATTGAACACAGTTCAGGAGAATATGCAATTTAAAAAACATGTATTCCTACGTTCGTTAAACAGCCATAAAAATGCTTCATTGAGCTCAGTGGTCACCGCCGGTCTCATCCGCTTCTTGGATTGAAAGTAAAGCCAACACAAATTGTAAAAACTGCTGTGAGCTGTCTTAGAGGCTATTGAATTTCATTTTTACTAAAAAGATGTCAGAGTGTTACTTTGAAGTACAATTTCTACGCAATTTTTTTTTGAAAAATCACATTTGCGACAACAGAAGCTTATAGTCAGAACACCAAATCAAATTACAAAATGGGGGAACAATTTGAAATTGAACACGCAATCCTATACTTACCAGAAAGTACGAAGATGACAATATTGTATTAGTTTTACGCTCAAATATTGGTTTGAATTTGTAATTTCAACTTGCAGTACCACACAATCATATGATGTGCTTTGGCTATGTGTTGATATATAGTTGTGTTTGGAAGTTTAAACTAAGTCAGTCAACTTAGTTATTTGCACTAGTGCTATGCAATGCACAGTTGATGCATGAAGCATAACCATAAAGAGAACCGACTCAGACCTAACATCAGAAACTAATCATTTTGATCAACTAGTTAGGTCCAACTTGGGTAACTATTTAGCTAACAAGGTGAACACAACCCAGAAGTAGAAGTTGATCAAAATTATTAACTTCAATTGAGAAGTTTAAAAGTGTAATGAATCACAAAGTGAGAAATTTTTCAACAATAACGTTATCAAAATTTAGGATATAGCACCATATTTAGCCACAAAAATTCTCAACTTTTCGCTTTATCTCATAAGAAATCATTATAATTCACAAATGTCCTGTCTAAAAATACAGAAGTAATTCAAAATTCAAATGTATTTGAGAGAGTAGCAAAAAATCAATAGTAAAATATTGCACTCAATATATTGAAATTGAAATATTGAAATGGAACTTGAGCAACTAGCATTCATATAGACTTTAATTTCTGCATAGAAATACTAACGATTTCAGCTCTATTTATCCATCTAAAATCGATAGCTTTTTGATTAACCACTCATCAATTAACCATGCTTATCCAGTAAACCAGTAAACACAATTGAAGGTCGTTTCAGTGACAATTAAATCACACTTCTTTCGACAGCATGGAGAAAGGCCAATTAAGCTCTTGCAAATTAAACTCCCTTGCTATTTCGTCAATTCTTCTGTACTGATGTGCCGAAAAATCCTCTTTCGCATACCACAATAAACCTGTTCTGAAAACTGCTCGAATCGGATGCGAATGCAGGAGCTTAAGCGCTTCTAGCTTCCTCGATTCGTTCTCTGTTGTAATGATACCTCGATTGACTTCACAATCACCGCATTTCATGACCAGAGCTTCTAACTTAGTTTGCTTGGCCAGTAATTTAATGACGTCACCATTCAACCTTTCAATGCATCTTCTGACGCCAATAACGAAGAGATGGGAAGGTGTACTCAATCCACAACCTTCCACGCTTAGAAATTCCAATTCAGCTGAGAAGTCTAAGAGCCAATCCAAAAGAGATCCCTCGAAGAATTCATGCCTCAGGGAAAGATATTTGACGTTAGAACACGTTTTGAAGAATCTTGTCAGTCCTAGAACAAACTTAAGTTAAACAAGACAAATTACTGCGCATTTGCACTTAATATACCAAACCATCATGAGCGAAACAGATTACAAAAATCTGAGCACACCCGGCTGATTGATTCGCAAAACTCCGATTGGCATTGAAAGTACAGAAAATGATTGATTTAAGAAAATTTTTTTTGAAACTATTTTGAGTTCATTTTGTTGTTAGACATACCATTGCTACTTAATGAGAGAAAACAGGTGCTAGTAACAATACCAATAGGCAGTAAAGATGGTAACGAAGACTTATAAGAACGAACTTCAGGTAGCGGGCATCTAAAATTGGTCTTTGATGGTTTATCCCGTTTCCATTTATCCCGTTCGCAATCCCGTTTCTGGCAATTGGTTTATCCCGTTTCTGATAGTTTATCCCGTTCGCAATCAGAAGTGTATTTACATTAAAATACACTTCTGATTGCGTAATTTGAATGTGTTTTCTTATACTGATCACAATTTAAGTGTTTCTTTTTTTTTGATTTCATAATTTGATACTGACTCTGTTCATTTTGGATTGCGTTGCTGGGCAACTGCTGAATAAAGCCCCTTTGAGCAGAATGAGCGCTGAATGAAATTACTCTAAAGAAGTAAAAAAGATTTCACGCAAAATGTCGAAAGCGGCAAAATGTGAAGCGAAACAAATTTTTATTCGACGAAGACGAAGTAAAGAACATAGCCCGAAGACTCCGGAACCCACTTCAAGCAGACATTAATTGAAGGCCTAGTCACCCCCTAACTAAATGAAACGATCTTATTAAATAAATCACTAATCACTTCAAAAATTAACTGAAGAAAATAAAAATCATGAGAAGCCAAAAATGGTATCTGGAAAAAAAACTATCGGAAGAAAAAATCTGGAAAAACTTAACAGGTTGAGATTCCAAATAACCTTTTGGCAAAACAGCTTGGATTGAGAACCGCGGAAAGGGAAAGAAAAAATATTTAAAAACTGCTCACAAAGAGTTAAGAAGGTACTTTCCGACAATTATCCCGGTGAACCATTAAACCTTTCTGCTGCTCGATCGATGAACTAACCATTGCTAGTCCGAAAAACACTGACAATCAAAAACAAAACAAACATAGCTGGCAGATTGCCAGAAAATAGCCGCAATAGATTCGTAGATCGGCAGTCTAAAAAAACAGTAAAAAAGACAGACCAAAAATATTCGTCTTTTCATTGAAGGCTGATCTGTTATATTTTGATTAGAAATCTGTATAAGTTATTGCTGCCTCTATTAGCTGATCTCAAATAACCTTCATTTAGAGTGACACACACCCATTTGACCTTATCTCTTTGATTTAAGTAAATAAAAGTCAATTTCAAAGTGAGGAAGTCATTTTTGAGAGTGAGGTAAGTCAAGTGTGACCAAAAATTTAATCACGCGCATGAACAAAAAAACTCGCTCCACTAAGAGCGAAAAATGACGTCACACACGCAATTCAGTTGAAATTGCATGAGCGAATGAACAAAAAGTGGCTGTGACGTCATATGGTCGTAACAAAACTCATGACGACGAAATAAAAAAAAACCAAGACAAGGCCAATAATAGCCCCAGCTATCGCTGTGCGGCTATTAAAAACACGATAGAAATTACAAATTTAGATAATTAAATTCAGTAAAAATAGCAATGTATAACATTGAAGTACCCAATAGTAACAATACAACTTAATACCTATATAATAGCTCTAGATGAATTAGTGATAAAAAGCTAATGTGAAAAGCTTAAATGCAGAAAAATAGGCAAATAGTTGAAAAGTAAACGAAAATGGGCCCTATTTTGGGGCCTAAATTGGCCCAAACAGAACCCAAATCAAAAATTATTCGGATTGAAGGAGAACTTTAACAACTTAAACAACTAAGTTCAACCAAAAAAACTCCATGAATGCCATAAAAAGAAATTTACAAATACTGCTAAAAACGTCCAGCAAGGCTCTACATCAACATAGCTAAAAACGTCTACATAGCATCTAAAGTTTAATATTTGCTTAAAAGTTTAAAGGTAAAATTTCAAGCTCAGATAATTTAGACAAACGCCTTTGGTTGAAAAAGTGTTAAAATCAAAAAACCACTCTCAGAAAGTAGAACGTTGAAACACTTTTGCTCTAAGAATGATGCTTGAACAAAAACCACTCTAAATTCTCTGCTCCTGTTCAGCAGATTTACCTAAACACACTTCAAGTGATTTGGCTTCTTCTAAACACATCCTCTAAAAATAAAAGTCACCGATTATAAAATAATGCTAGTCGCCTGTTATTAAAAGAACACTTCGCTCAACAACTGTAGAGTCGTTTCAAATCCCACCTGCTGTCCCAATAATAATGGCACCTTTAGCTGAAAAGTGAAACAATGACAGCAGGTACTAGAAAACGAAATACGAATTTTTTTCGGGCAAATTGTAAAAAAAGACTTCCATGATCTCGTTTATTGTCCACGTTGTTTGTATCTAAATCTTTGTACAGCAACAAAATCGTCTTTCTTTTTTCACCCTTCCGATTTCTATTGTTTTCTAATAAAAACGTTTCAGCAGTAAAAACAATAAGAATCTTAATACAAAGTATTGACAAAAAGTTAAATGCTTCTGACTGTAGAAACATCGGTGTGATTTGCACAAAAACAATATCAAAAATCAAATCCGCAGAAATCACGTTTAAAACAGTGGGGTACATTTCTCAGCGTTGACAATTTAGGTGCGCCGTCGATCCCGAAGCTAGAAAAACTGAAGAGAAAATTTCCATTACAACACATAGCTGGTAGATTGCCAGAAAATAGCCGCAATAGATTCGTAGATCGGCAGTCTAAAAAAACAGTAAAAAAAGACAGACCAAAAAATTCGTCTTTTCATTGAAGGCTGATGTTATATTTTGATTAAAAATCTGTATGTTATTGCTGCCTCAATTAGCTGATCTCAAATAACCTTCATTTAGAGTGACACATACCCATTTGACCTTATCTCTTTAAAGTAAAGTAAATAAAAGTCAATTTCAAAGTGAGGAAGTCATTTTTGAGAGTGAGGTAAGTCAAGTGTGACCAGAAATTTAATCACGCGCATGAACAAAAAAAAGAGCGAAAAATGACGTCACACATGCAATTCAGTTGAAATGGCATGAACGAATGAACAAAAAGTGGCTGTGACGTCATATGGTCGTAACAAAAATCATGACGACGAAATAAAAAACATAGCAGGACAAGTCCTGACGTACAATTCAAAGAATTTTCATTGACTAAACAGAAAAACTAGACCTAGAATGGAATATGAGTGAATTCAGAAAACCATTTTTAAAAATCAGAACAAAAAAAATAAGAAAAAAAAACAAAAAATCAATATCAAAATGCCGCATGTGAACAAAAAGACCCCTAGCGAGAAATGAAAACTTAATTCAAACAAAAAACTAGGCCTAGAATGAGCTGTGAATGGATTGGAAAAACCAGTTAGAAAAAAATCCGATCCAAAAAATCGAAAAAACAGTAAAAATCAGAGTGAAATAAATTGCCGCATGTGAACAAAAAACTACTACCGAGAAACCGAATTTTTGTTCAAACACCGTTTTCTCACTCTTACTTTAAAATTAGAGCGAAAAAAATTCACGCCGCAAAACCACTCGCTTTTTCGCTCCATTTACTGTTTCGTTGTGACCAAAATCACTACTCCAATTTGACTTGAAAAATCATGAAAATGTGTGAACAGATCTTAAAAAAAAGACAGCGCCCCAATACAATTCAAATTCTTTGAATTGTAAAAAAACCAAGAGAAGGCCAATAATAGCCCCAGCTATCGCTGTGCGGCTATTAAACAGATTGTCTCTCGGAAGTGGTAGAAAATTAAAAATGACCTTTGTTTGGATCACCTTTTCCATTATTTGACAAAAACGCGCAGAAATGGTCTTTACATCAAAAATTCCAAAATCTGTTCAAAAGACACAGTTAATATTGGAACAATTTGCCAGAATTTTTGATAATAACAATCGTTTCAAAGGAAATAATGAAGACAATGTTGTTCTGCGAAGGGTACTAACTGAAAAAATCTATTTTGATCTGAGTATTTATGCGAAACCAATGGCACAACAGTTAAATTTTTGGCAAAATTACCGAAAAATTGAGCAAAAATTCCCTAAAATACGAACGAAAAACCACAGATATAATTGCAATGTTAACAAATCTTTGAACCTCGATAACTGCCTAGAAACGAAATTAAAAAAAAATTTTTTTTATTCCATATTCTATGCTGTACGGGATTTCTAATGATACTAATCACAACTCCCTACGATGAATATATCGATGGGCCAAAATTGACAAAGCAAAAAAAAACATTCGAGTATATAGTCCCCCTCACTGAAGTGGGGTCGGAACAATAAAAAGGGCAATTTGGTTTTAAACCCTGCCCAAGAGACAGTAGATGGGACAGGAATGACCTAGTCATAATAGTACAGATTAAAAGATGTTCGCGCAGATTAAAGAGGTTTAAGTCATATAAACTTACCAATCCAAGTTTGTAAATACTTGCACGACAGGGGCAACTTGAATTGCGTATCATTGGACATGTGATAATCATCTGGCGTTTGACCCGTTTTGAAACCAAAAAATAAAAGATTTGGAAACACTTTCACAATGTAATCCCATAAGTCTTCAACTGGATCTTGGGATTCTAGCTCCAGTCTTCTAATATTGGGAAGACGAATTTTTTCAACCTGTTCGAGAGAGGTCAGCTTGAGTGAAGTCAAACGTGCACATACTGTTAAATTTGATGTCACGAAGGGATCGTAAATTGCCGCTACGTGTAAGCGAGTTAAATTGGTAAAACCATCAAATAACGATTTGTAAAATTCATCAGAGGTTACGCGATAGCCAGACTGCTGATCAATATACAGTTCAGACTCGTTTTCTCCCGTGTAAATTATTGGTCGTGTCGCCTCAGCGTAATCACAGATTTCAATTCGAACGTCCACAACAGTTTTGGCTTCCAAAATGTCACTAGATGTCAAAAAACTATTCAGTACTTCAAATGTTATACCATCATCCAACAGAACCGTTTCAATTTTGAACAACTTCAGTTGGAAAAGGTCACTGTAATCTTTCAGAAAATTTACGATAGTCTTCTCGTATTCCATGAGCGTGAGCCCCGTTTCGAAATGAAGCGTCACAGAGTTGAACTTCCAAGCTGTTTCAGCTCTCATAAATTCCAGCAACTTTGAATTTATCGGTTGTTCGTTTTCTGCTACATTCAAAGATGCATACGCCTGCAACAATCTCGATCATTTTTAGCAGTACAGAAACTTAACTCGTCGTCCGTTTTAACAAAAACTTCAAAACAGTTCATTCATTCAGCTCGTGTATAGTTTTGGTTAGACAAACGAACGTTTGATTATGGTCATATTAAGCATGATTAAGATAGATTGTGTACGCTAGAAAATTTAACAAAGATAAGTAGCCGCAAAAACAAGAATGTAATAGAAGTATTGATGAAAGAGCTGTCAAGAGGCGTATTTAAAGACACATGATACTCGTCAGAAGTAAGAGTAAGCGTCGTGTTTGAGTCAAAGTAAAAAAAAATAATCTACTAAATAGCAAACCTCTTTTTGACTTTCAGCCGGAAAAATCATAGCATATAATTTCAGTCTCCAAGTGTTTGTTTGAGCGTATTATTATCACTACGACTGTCATGGGAGAAAGTACATGAGGAATGACTGAGAGAGCGTACTGCAGTGCAGCATTTTTCAGAACTGGCTGATGCGTAACAAGTTAAATTTAGAATTTTTCAACACCCAATAGGATTTTAAAATTATGCTTGATTAGGAACACTATACATCCGAGTGATAAAGAATTCGATTTTTAACGCAAATTACCGATAAAACCTTTAAAAAATATACAGATATATGAAGTTAAAATCGCCAATAGAGTCGAGTCATTGGTCCACTCAATTTTCGATAAAATTATCTATACAAACTTAACGGAATAACGTCGGGCGAATTCCTCTCAAACGACTTGCGATCGGTTGGCATCGGTAGTAGTCAACTGCGGCTTAGGGATGTTAGCATTAGGGTGAAGGTCTCAGAGGGGTCAACCGTGCCGGGATGACCATGGAATGCGACCGAGGGTGGACAGGACGCGGGTGAGGGTTTCCAGGACAAAGAAGGAGGTCCAAATAAAATCGGAGTGGCAGTAGTAGCAGTGAAAGACTTGAATTACCTTTTAACAGGTACAAAAGTATAAGAAAAAATGTAGCAAATAAGTAAAAACAATACAAAAAACAAAACATGAAAATAATATTATATTGTTGCTGCATCTACAGTGGATCTTCCAAGTGCAATAATTACTGTAATCAAATTTCTGGTCCCTCGGTTCTATTAATGGTCCTCTTTCTTATGTCACACTCCGAATGACAAAACGAGGAAAGTTTTAGACCTAGCATATCGGCTGAGCTATTTACTATTCTTTCGCTTCTACAGGAAAACGACTTCTCGGTTAAAGTTTCTTTAAACAACGAGACCAATAACCGTTCGTTGCTCACCACCGCGCAAACAGACGCCCTCCATCTCTACTGTATGAAATTTGGTACCATTGAGGCAATTTCAAATTTACGCAGCTCAGTCAGATCTGGCTGCCAAGCAGGACAACCATATAAGAAAAAAAGCCCTGAATAAATTAAAATTGACACACGACTATATATTGTACGTTTTAGGTAACCAATGGAACATACTGCTTTCAACAACTTAGCCTGAAAGTGGTTCTTCAATCTCAAGGAAATCGATATAACAATTCCGATTTAAGCCCCGCAAGGTACTCGTTTTTATATCATCAACACCAATAGATTGAGAAAAAGTCCAAGGAGTCATTAGCAGGGAACATTCGCTTGAATTGAAGAAAATTATATTGCAAAGACCACAATTTCAGCGCACTCAGGTCTTTCAGCACATTCCCAAAAACAGAAAAGACAGCATACCGTGATATCGTCAGCAAAGCAATGACCTTAACTGCACTCAAGAACGGAAACCGTAACGTCAACGTAATAAGAGGCGCATCTAACACACTACCTTGCAAAACTGCACTATTAACTGGTAAAAAAGCAAAAAACACCTTAATGTTGACTCTGTGGCGTGTACAGCTTAAACAAGATGACAAGAGTCAAACGAAACTCTTATCAGAGCGAAATATCGACAATTTCGAAAAGCTAAAATGTTCCAATCAAACGCTATTGCATAATCTATAAAAAAATAGAGGTAGTCGTGGTAAGATCGAAATAGGCCTGTAAATTTCATGCTCGAGAACCCTCCTATTAGATCGGACTAAAATGTGGACACCTCCACGCTCGGTTATAAATGATCAAAGGTTCACCACCACAGTCAGCACTTGAACAATCAGGAACTTTGAGAAGTAGTGATCGAACTTCCGAACCGGAGCAAACTGACTTCGGACAAGCACACTGCATCATGAGCGTTCAAATGTGAATCAGAACGCGGTAGACGAACTGCGGAAGTTCCTAAGAAAGTTTGCCTGTTCCAGGATAACAATTTGACAGCAACAAGCATCTCAAGCATCTCATTCTTCAGCAACAAAACCAAGTAACAGCTGTTCATCTGAGTGTTGAGGCCAAACAGTATCCCTCTATACGTCAGGAAAAAGAATGTTGCACAAGAAAAGCCAATTCAGATAGGAGAAATCGGAGATATCCAAAAAAGTTTTCAAATCATTAGATAAAACTCGGAGGCTTCTTTCAACTTGGGGGGGGGGGGGGTGACAAACTTCTTCTACTTCTTCTATGTACCACCCTTCAGACAAAGAATTTTTCTCCTCAAGAGCTTCGATGCATCGCGTACTCAGACACTAGAAGAGCGTTAGACTATAAGAGCCACAATGCCCTCTGGGTTTTACCTGCTTACCCCTTTTCAGGACAAAAAGTAAAAGCGTGAGACGAAACATTGGTTTAGCGGCCAATTGCATTAAAACACCGGATAAATAACATAACGATGAAAAATGCGTTTGAGAGCAGAAAAGCAACGCTCGAATGTAGGCATAGCAGAACATATTTACAACCAGAGCAATTACGCTTCTTTCAATAAACTAAAAATTCATTGAAAAATTGTTTATCAAATCGTTACAACAGTATAAAATCATATAAATAAAAGTAACCAAACTGTTATTTCCATTCATTTTTCTCTATATACGATACCAAACACAACGTTATTCATTTCATAAAAAGTAAACCCGATATGGCAGAAATTTAAAGCAAATGGAGATCTTGAAATTCAGAATTGGAAGGCTCTAGAATTTCATCATATCAAATTTATATTCACAAACTGCCGATAAGATAGAATTCTCTTGTTAGATGAGCCTACATAAAGAGTTAAAAAACATGCCTGGTTTTTTTAAAAGACAGTTTAAAATTTGAAAATTTTGTTTAGAAATACTATTTTTTAGTTCACTTAACAGTTGTTTTTCTTTTAAATTAAAATTATTTAAAAAATTAGGCGCTCTGAAATGAACAAAAACCTAATATGAAGGACCCAAACGGAAAGCGAGCTGAAAAACACAGGCAAAACGATCAAAAGTCCTACAAGTTATTCATTTTTAAGATTTCAGTTATTTTTTCCAAATACTTTGCTCGGTTTGGCTACCAATTCAAATCAATTGTAACAGAAAACATAGTAAAGAGAACATGCAGGTGTATCTTTTTGTATATCAACTGGAATTGTACAAAGCTCGCAAAACAGTACAACGGTTCTCTAGAACGTTAAATAGTTGCATTTTTACCCAATCGAAAAATTCAAAGAAACTAAATTGCATCTAGAAAAAACATATTAGTTCTTCAAAGTCAATTGCATTTTCTACTTCCTATATTATTCCGAGATTTTCTTGGAAAAGCAACAATTAAACTGTAATGGGTTCAGTTTATTTTTTTAAAAAAATATCAGATAAAAAATCCAATACATTTACTTTACAGTTCTCCTCCTACTTGTGTTAAACCTACAGAACCTGCTTTCTGGTTTTAAAATATGCATTAGCTTAAGCGCCATTTACCCTACTTTTGTTTCCCATATCAAAAGCCAACAAAAAATGCGAGACACTTCGACAAAACAAATTCATTTCCAGCAATTCCTAAAGCATAACTACTAAGATTTAACTACTAGTCATTTCAGAATGAGAGTTTACTTATATTTTTCTTTAGACAACTCAACTTTAGCAGAATAATAAAACTAGCAAAATAATCATCAAATACTTTGGGTCAAATAAAAAATTTTGCTTCGTGTTGTAGCTCGGCCTCGTTTGATTGAAATTGCGTTGATAGATTGCTGCTGTTTTTTCATTGAGGAGGATACAACAATTTTGAGAAATTTCCGCAACTTTTGCATTTAAAATTGATAAATCACCGGTTTCTCGACATAAATTCAAACCGTATTCTGCTTAAAGTTTGAAGAACCGCTGATTCTTTACTTAGCCCGGATAACTCATTCTACAAAAATTAAAAGCAATGAAGTCGGCAATTTTATAGCTAAGACAATTTTCAAGAAGTCAATTATGTGACCTAATGAGTCCTTTACAATTGAAAACATTTTGCATGATTCAACACAGCATTCAATGCAGATTATATATTTAGGAAATGTTGTCGATGTCAACCAATTTTATTTCAAATACTTCTTTCTTGCACTCTCCAAGGACTAGCTCATTCTTTTTATTGTTCCGCCCCCTTAATTGGGGGAGGAATTATATACTCAAATGAGTTTTTTGTTTAGTCTATTTTGCCCAATTGTTAACGGTAGTGGGATTGATTATATCTTTGAAGATAGAGGAGGGTTGTTCAATTGTTCGATCCGAGTTGTTGGCTATAATTTAGGCTAAAATTTTCAAAAATCAGACTTTTTTTGTCAAAAACGGGACAAATGCTTTTCTAGCCCATTTTCTTCGAATTTGCCTATGTAGACACCTTAAAACGGCGGTATATTATTCGAGAGCTAGTTGTACTCAAACTGGCAAGATGATCTATTTCGCAACCATTTGAACAATTGAGTGTTTTTTACACGCAGCAAACGCAGCTGATCTTGAGCTCAACATGGATCCTAACGGTTACCAAAAATTTAGATTGAAATGGGGCGCGGTCGTTCAAAAGGTTTTCGTAATTCTAGACTTTATGTAAATTTCTGACAGGAATTTTACATCATTTCTGAATTATGGACATACTAGTAACGGAAAATGAGGCCCAGCAAATATAAATTATGGTTTCGAGTTAAGCTCATAGTTTTTATGGTTCTGACCAATTGCTTTCGTAAAATTCTATGGGTTGCTTATGTTTTGCTTTCATTTGTATTACTTTTTGCAGTCCAACAACAGTTTCTCCAATCAAAGATCCAATTGTTTTCTAAGAGGTCTAAATTAACCTAGACAATGCTTTCAGTTGTTATCTAATGTCTCTTATGACTTTGAATACATTTGTTTCGTGAAATTGTGGACGTTGCCACTACTTTATCTTATTTCTCTCAACTTCTGGCGTAATCTCAGTAAAAACAAGCCGAAACGCATATTCCTATGAGTTATAATTCAATGTCTGTAACGGTTTTATATTTAACTATTAGTCTCCTGGTTTTGAGACCACGAGTTTTCAATTTTTTGTTTGATTTTTGAAAATAATTCCACATTCTATTGGTTCATCTTCTTTCTTTGGCGAATTACCACCTTATTGACAGGTCCGATTGACAAATAACATGGTTGGAAAAAAGCACAGCGGTTGTAAAAACAATTTGTTGCACAACGTATACATGATAATGATGTCTCACTTGCTTCCTCAGGACGTATAAAGCCAGGGCGTATTCGCTTTCCCAGGACGTACTTGTTTTAATGATTTTAGATTTACTTTTTTGAAAAAAAGATTATTTCAACTGTCTCCTTTTTGCTCTCATTTTTGTCACCATGTAACTTAACTCACAAATAAGAAGTCTCAAAGACTTTTGTTGATTCAAACATTGAACGTCCATAGAACGGGATCTCAAAACAATCGTTCACTTGACAAAATAGTATCCATTAAATCATTATATGCAGTTTTGCTTATTTGTCTTTCTGGGTACTCAAATTTCACTCTGAATTGTTTTCCGGGTTTTGTGATCTTCATGAGATGCAAATTAAATTCAATTACATTTTAGAAAATGAAATACGGAGCCCCTAAGGTTTTATAGCTGTTAATCCGTATCCTATTCATTACTCTGATATTTCAGAACTTGTCTTATATAACATTCACTTTTCAAATAATCAGCACTTTTGATTCAGATCCAGAACTCTTTTTTGATGGAACTTTCAAAAAGGAATTTTTATTCAACCATTTTCTCTCTGATAAGTTCCTAAATAAAATGCCCAGGATCTATTAGTTGGCCTGTTTCACATTTTTTGCGGTTGAATTATACGGTGAAACGGATTGTAAGATATCAGGCAAAAGCACCTCCTGCCTTGCAAAGGAAAATTTTCGGGCTCAGAATTTTTGCCAAATCAGACAATTACTATAGAGGACACAAAATCTGTCCTCAAAATCAACTTCACAGTATCATGTAACTTTCTGAAACGCAAATTTTTGTGGAAAAAGTAAAACTAAAGCATTGCGAACTTTTAAAGTAATTTATTAGTTGACCTAACCACATTTAGCTATCAGTGGATAAATAATATCTGTAGTGATGCGAATTGCTCATAATTGAATAATAGTTAATTCTTCAAAGAATAAAAACAATGTATTTATGGAAAACTATTCTCTTGCTAAGACAGCTGTTAGGGACATGTCGATTTGGACATACTGCCTTTGTGTTTTAAGTGGTATTCGCCTGATTTATCAACATTTTTGTCTATGAATAACAAAATTGCTTAATTTATTACGCCTCAATTCACCATTTAAATCACTCGAAAAAAATTGTTTTGAACGATCTGTATGACCAAAATCTTTAAAGGGAAAAGTATTTTTCTCTCAGAAAAAAAAAACTCAAAAAAATTTTCAGTCTCGTTAAAAAAATTCTGTTACGCGGAGACGCCCGATCGTTTTTGTCAATATGAAAACTTAGGAATAAAAAATACAAAATGCATTTACCAATAAACTTGTTCAAAAGCCCACTTTCAACCTTTGATTAACAAACGCGCTATTTTTGAACTTTATGTTCCGACCCCACTTGTGGGTCTTTTGTTCACTCATACACTCAAATGGGTTTTTTTGTTCAGACAATTTTCACCGATCGATATATTCATCGTAGAGAAATGTGAGTGGTATCATTAAAGAGCTCGTCCAGCGTAAAATTCAAAATTAAAAAGATGGTTCAGCGTAGAAAAGCTGGTTCAGCGTAGAACTCAAAATAAGATTTTTTTTATTTTCGTTTTTTTTCGACGAGTTATCGAGGATTGAAGTTTTGTGTGAACACGGGATATTTGTTCAATTTTAGTGTAATTTTTCTTCAAATGAAAAATTTTTCTGGAAAAAATATTTCAAAATTAAATTTCACGCCAAAAATTGAACCAATTTTGTGTTCCTTATAGACCCAAGGCGACAAAAAGATTAGTTCTGGTCTCATAGGGAAAATCACTATTAAAAAAATCGAATTCTATTTGAGAGCTCTTTTTCATAAAGTTTCTCTTTTTTGCTTGTTTAAGTCAACTAGAGACAAGTCATTTTTCGTATCGAGGTTCCGTCGAGGTTCGTAATTTTAAACAAAATTTTGAATCTATTTTTGAGGTCTACTAACTTTTTGGAGTCCTATGGCATGGACTCATTGACCAACAGTGCAATATGTTCCGTATTGAACATTAAGTGAACATATCTACTGAGTTGAGTGGACAGCTAATGGCTGTCAAAACTTTAAAATTTTGAAGATTTTTTTGAACATTAACCAATCGTAAAGTTTTTTCACGAATTGTTAGTCGGTCTCAGTATTGACAGGTCCCACTTGCTTTCTAATGCAACTAAAATTAATCTGGTTAGCGGATTTACCTTCTAATTATGTGCTATATGACTTCAATGACACAAGATTTCAAAAAAAATTTAAAAAATTTTGTAAATTTTTATATTATTGGTTACTTTTGAAATCTTATAACATTATCCAAATATTGATATCTCCCATTGGCTTGAAGAAAACGTTCAGTGGATTACAGATAAAGATCTCACGGTAAAGGTTATTGTTTAAATGGCTTCGACATTTTCTTGCACTTTTCTACTGAATTTTTCGTTTTTGCCTGTTTTTGTTGTTGTTTTCATAGTCATCAGACTTATTGTGATGTCTTGTTGATTACCTATGTATGACAAACACTTTATTAGAGTATATTTGAGCCTATTTAATGAATTCCGTTGAAAGCTATTGAATATAATGGCTGTTATGACTTGAAGATAACTTTTCGAAATTTTTTTTGAACATTAAACATTCTTAAACTTTTTTCTGAACTGTTAGTCGGTCTCAGTATTGAGAGGACCCACTTGCTTACTACTGCAACTAAAATTAATCTGGTTAGCGGATTTATCTTCTAATTATATGTTATATGACTTCAATGACACACGATTTCAAAAAAATTTTGTAAATTTTTGTATTATTGGTTACTTTTGAAATCTTATAACATTATCCAAAAATTGATATCTCCCATTGGCTTAAAGAAGACGTTCAGTGGATTACAGATAAAGTTCTCACAATAAAGCTTATTGTTTAAATGGCTTCGACACTTTCTTCTAGCACTTTTCTACGAATTTTTCGTTTTTGCCTGTTTTTGTTGTTGTTTTCATAGTCATAAGACTTATTGTGATGTCTTATTGATTATCTATGCATAAAAAACACCCCTGTACTCCCATTAGGGCATATTTGAGCGTATTTAATGACTTCCGTTGAAAGCTATTAAATATAATGGCTGTTATGACTTGAAGATAATTTTTCGAAAATTTTTTTGAACATTAAACATTCTTAAACTTTTTTCTGAACTGTTAGTCGGTCTCAGTATTGAGAGGACCCACTTGCTTACTACTGCAACTAAAATTAATCTGGTTAGCGGATTTATCTTCTAATTATATGTTATATGACTTCAATGACACACGATTTCAAAAAAAATTTTAAAAATTTTGTAAATTTTTGTATTATTGGTTACTTTTGAAATCTTATAACATTATCCAAAAATTGATATCTCCCATTGACTTAAAGAAGACGTTCAGTGGATTACAGATAAAGTTCTCACAATAAGGCTTATTGTTTAAATGGCTTCGACACTTCTAGCACTTTTCTACGAATTTTTCGTTTTTGCCTGTTTTTGTTGTTGTTTTCATAGTCATAAGACTTATTGTGATGCCTTATTGATTATCAATGCATAACAAACACCCCTGTACTCCCATTAGGGCATATTTGAGCGTATTTAATGACTTCCGTTGAAAGCTATTAAATATAATGGCTGTTAAGGCTTAAAGATAATTTTTCGAAAATTTTTTTGAACATTAACAATTCTTAAACTTTTTTCCGAACTGTTAGTCGGTCTCAGTATTGAGAGGACCCACTTGCTTTCTACTGCAACTAAAATTAATCTGGTTAGCGGATTTACCTTCTAATTATGTGCTATATGACTTCAATGACACAAGATTTCAAAAAAAAATTTAAAAAATTTTGTAAATTTTTGTATTATTGGTTACTTTTGAAATCTTATAACATTATCCAAATATCGATATCTCCCATTGGCTTAAAGGAGACGTTCAGTGGATTACAGATAAAGTTCTCACAATAAAGCTTATTGTTTAAATGGCTTCGACACTTTCTTCTAGCACTTTTCTACGAATTTTTCGTTTTTGCCTGTTTTTGTTGTTGTTTTCATAGTCATAAGACTTATTGTGATGTCTTATTGATTATTTATGCATGACAAACACCCCTTACTTCCATTAGGGCAAATTTGAGCGTATTTAATGACTTCCGTTGAAAGCTATTAAATATAATGGCTGTTAAGGCTTAAAGATAATTTTCGAAAATTTTTTTGAACATTAACAATTCTTAAACTTTTTTCTGAACTGTTAGTCGGTCTCAGTATTGAGAGGACCCACTTGCTTTCTACTGCAACTAAAATTGATCTGGCTAGCGGATTTACCTTCTAATTATGTGCTATATGACTTCAATGACACAAGATTTCAAAAAAAATTAAAAAATTTTGTAAATTTTTGTATTATTGGTTACTTTTGAAATCTTATAACATTATCCAAATATTGATAGCTCCCATTGGCTTAAAGAAGACGTTCAGTGGATTACAGATAAAGTTCCCACGGTAAAGGTTATTGTTTAAATGGCTTCGACACTTTCTTCTAGCACTTTTCTACGAATTTTTCGTTTTTGCCTGTTTTTGTTGTTGTTTTCATAGTCATAAGACTTATTGTGATGTCTTATTGATTATCTATGCATGACAAACACCGCTGTACTTCCATTAGGGCAAATTTGAGCGTATTTAATGACTTCCGTTGAAAGCTATTAAATATAATGGCTGTTAAGGCTTAAAGATAATTTTCGAAAATTTTATTGAACATTAACAATTCTTAAACTTTTTTCTGAACTGTTAGTCGGTCTCAGTATTGAGAGGACCCACTTGCTTTCTACTGCAACTAAAATTGATCTGGTTAGCGGATTTACCTTCTAATTATGTGCTATATGACTTCAATGACACAAGATTTCAAAAAAAAATTTAAAAAATTTTGTAAATTTTTGTATTATTGGTTACTTTTGAAATCTTATAACATTATCCAAATATTGATAGCTCCCATTGGCTTAAAGAAGACGTTCAGTGGATTACAGATAAAGTTCCCACGGTAAAGGTTATTGTTTAAATGGCTTCGACATTTTCTTGCACTTTTCTACTGAATTTTTCGTTTTTGCCTGTTTTTCTTGTTGTTTTCATAGTCATCAGACTTATTGTGATGTCTTGTTGATTACCTATGTATGACAAACACTTTATTAGAGTATATTTGAGCGTATTTAATGAATTCCGTTGAAAGCTATTGAATATAATGGCTGTTATGACTTGAAGATAACTTTTCGAAAATTTTTTTGAACATTAAACATTCTTAAACTTTTTTCTGAACTGTTAGTCGGTCTCAGAATTGAGAGGACCCACTTGCTTTCTACTGCAACTAAAATTAATCTGGTTAGCGGATTTATCTTCTAATTATATGTTATATGACTTCAATGACACACGATTTCAAAAAAATTTAAAAAATTTTGTAAATTTTTGTATTATTGGTTACTTTTGAAATCTTATAACATTATCCAAAAATTGATATCTCCCATTGGCTTAAAGAAGACGTTCAGTGGATTACAGATAAAGTTCTCACAGTAAAGCTTATTGTTTAAACGGCTTCGACACTTTCTTCTAGCACTTTTCTACGAATTTTTCGTTTTTGCCTGTTTTTGTTGTTGTTTTCATAGTCATAAGACTTATTGTGATGTCTTATTGATTATCTATGCATGACAAACACCGCTGTACTTCCATTAGGGCAAATTTGAGCGTATTTAATGACTTCCGTTGAAAGCTATTAAATATAATGGCTGTTAAGGCTTAAAGATAATTTTCGAAAATTTTATTGAACATTAACAATTCTTAAAGTTTTTTCTGAACTGTTAGTCGGTCTCAGTATTGAGAGGACCCACTTGCTTTCTACTGCAACTAAAATTGATCTGGTTAGCGGATTTACCTTCTAATTATGTGCTATATGACTTCAATGACACAAGATTTCAAAAAAAAATTTAAAAAATTTTGTAAATTTTTGTATTATTGGTTACTTTTGAAATCTTATAACATTATCCAAATATTGATAGCTCCCATTGGCTTAAAGAAGACGTTCAGTGGATTACAGATAAAGTTCCCACGGTAAAGGTTATTGTTTAAATGGCTTCGACATTTTCTTGCACTTTTCTACTGAATTTTTCGTTTTTGCCTGTTTTTCTTGTTGTTTTCATAGTCATCAGACTTATTGTGATGTCTTGTTGATTACCTATGTATGACAAACACTTTATTAGAGTATATTTGAGCGTATTTAATGAATTCCGTTGAAAGCTATTGAATATAATGGCTGTTATGACTTGAAGATAACTTTTCGAAAATTTTTTTGAACATTAAACATTCTTAAACTTTTTTCTGAACTGTTAGTCGGTCTCAGAATTGAGAGGACCCACTTGCTTTCTACTGCAACTAAAATTAATCTGGTTAGCGGATTTATCTTCTAATTATATGTTATATGACTTCAATGACACACGATTTCAAAAAAATTTAAAAAATTTTGTAAATTTTTGTATTATTGGTTACTTTTGAAATCTTATAACATTATCCAAAAATTGATATCTCCCATTGGCTTAAAAAAGACGTTCAGTGGATTACAGATAAAGTTCTCACAGTAAAGCTTATTGTTTAAACGGCTTCGACACTTTCTTCTAGCACTTTTCTACGAATTTTTCGTTTTTGCCTGTTTTTGTTGTTGTTTTCATAGTCATAAGACTTATTGTGATGTCTTATTGATTATCTATGCATGACAAACACTTTATTAGAGTATATTTGAGCGTATTTAATGAATTCCGTTGAAAGCTATTGAATATAATGCCTGTTATGACTTGAAGATAGCTTTTCAAAAATTTTTTTTGAACATTAAACATTCTTAAACTTTTTTCTGAACTGTTAGTCAGTCTCAGTATTGACAGGACCCACCTGCTTTCTCCTGCAACTAATTTTTATCTTGTTATTTTCATCTTCTAATTATTGGTTATATGACTTCAATGACACAAGAATCCAATTTTTTAATTTTTTGATATTTTCGTATTATTGGTTACTTTTAAACTCTTATCACATTATCCAAAAATTATACACATTTTCCAAACATTACTCTAATTCCATTGGCCTAGAGAAGACGTGCAGTGGATCACACTTAAAGGTTTCAGAGAAAATCTAATGGTTTAATTGCTTTCGACAATTTCTTCTCGCACTTTTCTACTGAATTTTGGTTTTTGCCAGTTTTTGTTGTAGTTTTCATATTCAAAAAACTTATTGTGATGACTCATTGATTATCTAAGCATGACAACATCCTTTTCTTCCCATCGGTTTATATCTGAGCGTAGTTATTGACCTCCGTTAAAAGCTTTTGAGTTTAATGGCTGTTTAACTTTAGATTTTTTCGGAAAATTTTATATGAACATTAACCAATCCAAAACTGTTAGTCTTGGATTGGTTATGTTTTTTCGTGAACTGTTAGTCAGTCTCAGAACTGACCAAACCCGTTATTTTTACTGCAGCCAAAATTAATCTGGTTAGTAGTTTCATCTTCTATCTTCTACCTATTAGTTTTAAAATTTCAATGCCATGAGATTTCATAATTTTTTTTAACTTTTCTTATTTTTGGATCTTTTTGAAACCTTGTCACATTATTTTAGCAATGATAGTTCAAATTGGTTTAGGGAAGACGTTCAACGGATGATAGATAAGGTTTTCAGAGAAGAGCTGACAATTTAAATTGCTTCGACACTTTCTTCTGTCACTTTTCTACTGAATTTTTGGTTTTTGCCAGTCTTTGTTGTTGTTTTCACAGTCATTAACTTGTTGTAAGGTCCTATTGATGAATTATGAAAAGGAAACAAACTTGTTGTCCCATCGAGGCTTAACTTAGCGTGTTTACTGGCTTGCGTTGAAAGCTAATGTATTCAATGGTGTTGATAATACGAGTTTTCTCAAAAATTTCGTGGTTCAAACGTATTTGTTCATATTTGTTGATTTTTGATGTTATATTGATAAAAAAGAATCCCATTGTTCTTAAAAATCAATAGAATGTTTTTTGTGAAAAATTCACTTTTTATTGCCTTCGGAACTTTTCTCGATCAATTTTTTTCGTGAATTTGCTGTTTTTGTTCTTTAGGTAGCTGTAACTTGCTGACAGGTCTCATAATCATGTAATTGAGGATTGAATGAATGATGTTACCGGAAGCAGTCTATTTAAAGCGATTAGTCTTAAAGTTTAAGATATAAATTTCAAATAATTTTCAAGTTTTTCAGTTTTGTTGTTCTTTTCGTCAAATTCTAACTTGTATTTCAAAAAATAGCATATCTACTGATATTATTTGTCAATGATGTTTTGTTTGATGGACAATATGCGTTTTTTTTAAAAAACCGTTTTTTCAGTGGTCAATTTTTGTGTTTCGTTTTTCTCTTCTTTCAGAACAATCGCGTAATAACAGATCCCAATGGTTTTCAAATAGGGCACAAGTAAACTTATTTAATCTCTCAGTATAAATCCTTCATTTGAATTAGTAGAAGCGACAATTGAATTAAAAAACACAATATTCAGACAATAGCTAATGATTTTAATGGTAGCAATATCTTGTGTTTTCGCAAATCGTTTGTAATTTTTAGAAGTTTTTTTCGTTTTTATGGCTTAGTTTAACCAAAGACAGGTCCTTCTGGTTTTCTAATGACTCAGTATTTTATTAAGAACTATTTAGTTAAAAGCTAATGATTTTAAAGACTTTTGCAATTTCTTGGTTTAAAAAACGCTGACTAATTTTTGAATTTCGCCTCATTGTTCGTTCTCTTTGTCGACTTATTATCTAGTCTCATTAGGAAAGCTTTCCATCTGCTGTTTAGTTAGGAAAAATTAAATTTGTGTAGCTAAGGTTTTACCTGATTGCATTTTGACGTTGTTTACTAGGTGCTTTTACATTTAGATACTGAGTTGTTGCCGGTAATTTTTTTTAGTTTTTTTGTATTTTTTTCGCGTAGTCTTTTTATTGGCAGATCTTGTGAGTGCTGTAATGAGGCATGACATTATATAATTCAATTAGTAGTTTGGATGTGAAACGATTTTTTAAAACTCAAACATCTAATTTTGTTATCTCTTCATTTGGTTGACAATTAAGTCAAAAATGTAGTTGAGCTCGGGTCGGAACATCATGTGCGAACGCACATTAACGACGGCTTAGGGCTCCTTCTTGGACCCCATCTCCGCTCTCGCATGGGTTTTTCTACGTAGTTTTTGGGAGTTCTTCTCTGGTCTTAGAGCGTGGGGTACACCCACTTCCTCATGACCCTTACAATTTTTTTAAATTAGAACTAAATAAAGCATTTAAGTCAGATGACATCATTAGGAATCTCACAAGACGATGTTTAATACAGTTCCTCTGCCTTGTTTCGAGGGCATGTTCACGATATTAGAACTTTCAACAAATCAAACGCAATGATAACACCCGCGAAAAACCCTCTTTCTCAAAACTGATTGCCAAGAATTCGCAACCAAGAGCTATAGCAAATAAAAAGGGGAAGCCAAACGAGTAAAATATATAATTTAAAGCCGAAAGAAAGAAAACTTACAGCCATCCGAAGAGCTTCATGCAAATTACAACTAGAAAATACTTTGGCGGAAAGTATGAAACCCAAAGATTGCACTTAAAATTTTATTAACCTTGAAAAACATTTATTTACCGTTTGAAGAGATGCGACAGCAGATACCTGAGCACGGTTAAAAATTCCTTATTTCTAGGTACGCGATGTCGATCACTGATTTGATTAAAATCTCATTGTTCGTTCTCTTTGTCGACTTATTATCTAGTCTCATTAGGAAAGCTTTCCATCTGCTGTTTAGTTAGGAAAAATTAAATTTGTGTAGCTAAGGTTTTACCTGATTGCATTTTGACGTTGTTTACTAGGTGCTTTTACATTTAGATAATGAGTTGTTGCCGGTAATTTTTTTTAGTTTTTTGTTTTTTTTCGCGTAGTCTTTTTATTGGCAGATCTTGTGAGTGCTGTAATGAGGCATGGCATTATGTAATTCAATTAGTAGTTTGGATGTGAAACGATTTTTTAAAACTCAAACATCTATTTTTGTTATCTCTTCATTTGGTTGACAGTTAAGTCAAAAATGTAGTTGAGCTCGGGTCGGAACATCATGTGCGAACGCACATTAACGAGCCTCCTTGTTCTATATAGTGGAGAACGAAGCGCAGATATAGTTAACCAAAATAGCCGAAAAAACAACGGGAGAGCCTGTGGGTAAAACTTTTGACGCACTAGTTGCTCCAACTAACTAATATTCATTGTATTCATCTTGATATAATCTGCAAAATATCGCCCACTTCGGTTCATAAATTATTTCGGTAGGAAGATACTCTTTAACGAAAGTTGCATCATATATATCTTTGGCAATTGTTTACCGTCAAAACTACGTTCCTTCAACACCATAGGGAACTGGAGTAAACATTGGTTAACTGTGCTGTAGAAGAACTTAGAGGCTGCTCGCAGACACCGTATATAGTATCCACTGCTGTCCACATTCCAATAAGGTTTTTCCGGCTCAATTAACATTCTGCAAATCAATTCCCACACATTATGTGGAATACGATAAACAATCGGGCAATCATCCATTAGAATCTGAAAATATTGTCAAGACTTAAACTTCATTTTTTATGAGCAACTAACATTTCGTGATGGTACTGAAATAAATTGCAGTATATGCTTTCCTCAAAACACAGCTTCGCAATATGAAAGTGCATACAAGTCCTCAAGTTTAAACGTCGAGATCGGCGGTCATTATGAAATCTTCGAAGGAAAATATTATTGAAATATTAACAAATTGTCCAACAATCTGCAAATAAACAAAAACGGCACTAGTTGACTTATATTAAAAAACAGACTTATACAAACATATACAACAAAACGAACCCAGATACAACAAAATACGTAGACAAAATATGAGAAATATAGACTATTGTGTCGAAAAGCAGTTGCAATCGCCAATTGAATTCATCTCATGGTTAAACTTATCTTGAAATAAATTCAGGTAAGCAGCCTAATTTTTGGCATGTCAAAAAGTGATCCGATAACGAGTATTTTATTTGTTCAGCAACTTTCTCCAAGCCAAAGTCATCCGCTTAGCATAGGTGCACCAAATACAGCTAAGAATTTTGATTCGAACGAATCGAGAAATTTATCGGTTGACCTTTTCGGCCGAAAGGCTTAGCAGTAGTTGTATACGTTCACGCGAAATAAGTAAGTTTTTTGTGCCTTTTTACACGAAAACGTCACTTGCTCAAACTCCTTGATCAAAGTGTACCAGCAAAAATGAGGGTTATTCAAGTCAATCCTATTCCGTTTCCTAAATGCTGTGCAAATGATTGAATCCTTTTTCATCTCCAAGATTCTTCATTTGCTGGCAAAAATTCTGGGCTTCCATTTTTCTCTAGTAGATTATTGTGTCGAAAAGCGGTTGAAATCGTAAATTCAGATGATCTCATGGATAAACTTATCTTGAAATCAATTAAGATAAAGAGCCTAATTTGTTTTGAATATAACTTCGTTGATCAATTTCTGTTGCTCTCCTGATTGCTTATAGGCGATTTGACTGATATTATGCTTTTTCGCAGAGCCAACGGGGATATCTGTCAAAAGAATATTGGAAACATCACATGGACGAAACTACGATGTTAGAGCTGTCAAGGTAAAGACGGCTTAGGGCTCCTTCTTGAACCCCATCTCCGCTCTCGCACGGGTTTTTCTACGTAGTTTTTGGGAGTTCTTCTACTCCGGTATTAGAACGTGGGGTACACCCACTTTCCTCATGACCCTTACAAATTTTTTAATTAGAACTAAATAAAGCATTTAAGTCAGATGACATCATTAGGAATCGCACAAGACGATCTTTAATACAGTGCCTTTGTCTTGTTTCGAGGGCATGTTCACGATATTAGAACTTTCAACAAATCAAACGCAATGATAACACCCGCGAAAAACAGTCTTTCTCAAAACTGATTGCCAAGAATTCGCAACCAAGAGCTATAGCAAATAAAAAGGGGAAGCCAAACGAGTGGAATATATGTTTTAAAGCAGAATGAAAGAAAACTTACAGCCATCCGAAGAGCTTTATGCAAATTACAACTAGAAAATACTTTGGCGGAAAGTATGAAACCCAAAGATTGCACCTAAAATTTTATTAACCTTGAAAAACATTTATTTACCTTACCGTTTGAAGAGATACGACAGCAGATACCTGAGCACAGGTAAAAATTCCTTATTTCTAGGTACGCGATTTCGTCACTGATTTGATTAACGGATAATAATAAACTGAACAGTCAACACAACTATTATAGTCACTTTGTGAACAGATTTCTATTCACAAGCCGTTTAGAGAAAATGAAGAAACGATGAAACTTACTAAATCTCACTAATAAATATAGTTAGTTGTGGCGAGAAACAATTTAAAGATTAAAATAACTGCAAAAACTATGACTATTTTGTTTATCACCGAATCTAACCATTGAATGTTCAAAAGTTTTAAATAAACGCTATAACCTTTTCTCGCCACTGTATGACGACCACAAATTTAACACAACTCGATTCTCTTCATTTTAGGCAATCAATGTTTTAAAAAGCAGATGTTAATGAAGTGATGGAAAATATAAATTTCTAGAGTCTCTAAGATTAATGTAAAACATCAGAATCTCTTAAGGGATTAAACTTCAATCTCTATCAATCCAGTTAGTCCTCATCAAATTTTCAGTTCGACCGACGGAATCTCAGCTTCAAATGGCATCCTTTCGCTTGAAACTGCTAGGGTACAACTTTTCAACCTTAATTAAAATCCCGTTGATACCCCTTCGGTGTCTGCCAGAAATCAAGTTCTTGTTCCACAATTTCTATTTCTTTTTCAATTTTCTCTATTTCTAGAGAGTTTTCAATCAAGATTTTAAGCAACCATTCTGCATCACCTTACTGAATGCAAATCCAAATGTTGATTTAAGTGGAACGCTTTTGCACCTGAGACGAGTTTGAAAATTACGTTCTTCGAAGTGGAAACTTAGATGGCTATAATTCTTAAGATGATCTATATTTTGTCTGATTGATCATGACTGCGTGACAATTACCATGACATACTTTCCAAGTACAAGAGGACGCCCCAATGTACCCTTTTAAGAGTTCATATCATAAAACATACAAACACGCACTCCAATCCAAACATGACAGGATTCCTTTGAAGTCGTGATTGGTGGCTATAAAAACATTAATTCTGAGGCTCAAATTCCCAATTTGAGAGAGGGCTGTCCCTCTTCTACATACCAGTTCGCAGTTTACCATTAACAGATCAGATAGGCACTAACAGCCTTGCAAATCAAAGCAATACAGCGCCCTTTTGAACGTCATTCGGCCGCCGACCAGCTGTAAATCAACATTTGATACTTTTAATAAACAGGCATAACTAACTGTATAAACAAACACGATAAACGAGCCTCCATTTAACTTGCATTTCGCACGCTAACTATGAGGCCAGAGAATAAAACCGCGAGGCCATGGTGGGTAGATGCAGACGGTGGGGGGGGGGGGGGGGTGGGGGGGGGGGCTTGTTCAGTAGTCGCTTTGCAAAGATTGAGTTCGTACCTAAAACCTCAATTGACGCCGAATTTTGATGAACTGATTAAGACCAAACATAAACAGTTGTGAAAATATTGAGTTTTCAACTGACCTAATAATTGATAAACAGTCGCATTCAGACACATTAAACAGTCTAAGTTTGATCAAGTTATCAATACAACCGGGAGGGATAAATAGTCATGTCGCTCTGTCATAACATACAGTAACATTCGATTGAATTAGCTAAACAAAATTGTCAACTGATAAAATGTCCGGTTTGTTCCAATTAGATATTTGTAAAATACTGGAAACTGAAATATTATACAGTGAATTATCCGGAGTTGAGGTTACCGCTGAAATGTTTCTTTTCAAACGTAGAAGAAGACAATCAACACATTTCCTTCACTGAAATTTGATATATAATTTCTATCGAAATAGATTTGCATGACTTTCAACCGAAAACTACTGAAGATACTTTTTTGAGAAAGACTTCATTTTGGCGGAGCATATATATCGGTAACAGACTAATTATATTTTCGAAAAGCGTAAAATCTGAGCAAATAGTATAAATTATATTGCGCACTGCAATAGAAGAATAAACATACCCGGCAGATTGCCGGAAAATAGCCGCCGTTGATTCCAATAAGCATGATTGGGATTGAACGCATAGAAGATATTGAAAAAAAAAAAGATTTTTGAACAAAAGAATTTTTTAAGTCCGATTTATTTTGATGGCATTGCGTAGTTGAACATACTTCTGTTTCTTAGAGAGAGAGGCTACAGGGGCTACAATCAATACCAATAAGCATAAGAGATGGTAACTAAGACTTATAGGAACGACGCTCAAATAGCGGGTATCTAAAATTGGGCTTTATGGGTTTATCCCGTTTCTATTTCTGACTTCAATTTTTTATACTGACTCTGCTCATTTTGAATTGCTTTGCTGAGCAACTGATGTTCAGATTCACTTTTAGCAGAATGAGAGAAGAGAGAAACTAGCCTAGAGAAGTCAAAAAGATTTCAGGCAAAATGTCGAAAAAGCGGCAAAATGGTAAAGCGAAAAAAAGTTCGACGAAGTAAAAAAAATAGGAGCGCTATAATAGTCGGCTGAGAAGATGAGGGCGGCTATTAATCAGGACAAAGAAACAATATTATTGAAACACAGAGCCATTTTATGAACAATAAAAATCCTTTAGCAAATTCGGGCTCGTTATTTCAATTGAAAAGGGACGTCTATTTTAAAACAGCTGATAAAAGTACACTGAAAAAAATATCAGCTGTCAAAAATTGTTCTCAATGACTACCTTTTCAGAGTGTAAGTCTCACGTTGTATTGACAACAAAAGCTGTTAACTAACCACATCACTTTAGTGACAGGCAGCTGATCTAGCAAATAATAAAAAAACCTTAATATTTCAAAAAATTCTCAATTGGTTTTTAATAATCATCAGTATAAAACAGTTTTCTGGTTCAAGAAGAAGCAACCGGTCCAGCAAAAATGACCGACCACAAATACCAAGAAACAAGTTAATTATTGCTTTAAAAAATAATTTCATCAACTCGGCTGCAATATCTTTCCTATACATTCATTACGTTCTGAAAACCATATTTGCTGAAATCAGTGACAAAGCGAACATTGCAGACAAAATGTGAATAAATCGAAGCTAAATCGTTGATGCTAACTTTAGCGACAATAGCAATGAGTAATTTGGCGACTAATTCTCCAAATCAAAGGACTACATTCGACTCGGTGACGAGATCAAAGACAGGAATCAATAGACTCGTCACCATTTTTACGCACACTTAGTATGGGAAAGATTTTATGCACCGACGAGCGTGTCAGCCTTTTTTGTACTTGCTTACTTTCCTGATCTCAATACATGTGTGCAGAAAACAGCGATCATGTTTAGTATATATACTCAGTACGATGTGGTTTATAGTTTTGTCATGTTCCTATCAAAATGTCACTTATTACCCCAAAAAGACTACTATTTCCAATTTTGGCTTTTGCAACGGATACTAGATACACAAACTGACCGTAAAAACCAACAATAGGCGACTAGAAAAACCGGATGATCAGTGTTTTGTTGCGCAGCTGATTCTAAGCTGAAAATATTTCGCAATATTTGTGATTTCCAGCCGAAATCCAAAACGTCACTGGACAAAATTCTATATACATGAACACTAATTGAACTTATATCTTATCGGTTCCGTAATGGATTAAAACGCAGCCTCTGGATATAAAGAATGAATGTAAAAATAAGCACGAGCTACAATGAGCTGTTTGTTATAATCTAATTAATCAAACTTAATGCATAAATGATGTTTAAAGCAGAAGCATGGACAGCCTTTTTCACCCTGTATAAAACAATATCTATTCCAGTTCCAGTAAAAATAACTAAGATATCATTTGCTTTAGACTGCTTCACCATTCTCTGGCTTGGTGGTATTAAGTGGTCTCACAAATTATTCTTTTCTTTGACAGAGCCGTGAAAAAAAGTAATCTGAACTCTCAATTTGTTCTTTTTCTGATGAACCCATAACTGATAAACTCTTCAATTAGCTCTTAAAAAACAGAACACTACTAGTGAATCACGAATACTCAGGTTGAGTCTCGCCGTATTCAATACAAACATAACGACACCTAAAGTAATCAAAACTTTCTTAAAAATCCTTTATTGGAAATGGTGATATACGAGGTTTCTTTTTGTTACTTAGTGTCATCAAATGCAGACACAGAGTCTTATTTGTCTTCAAATCAACTGGACCTAATTGTCGACCTAAGATACGAAATATTACCCCTTTGCTGTCTTATTAATGCACTTGATTTATACATTTGATATAAGCCAGATTTTGCAGCAGGAATAGCCGAATAAAGCTCTTCAAACACTTGCACTCAAATATCATTAAAACTCCAGAGACATCTGCATTTTAAAATAAAGCTTCTCTGTCATTTTGTCTTAATGAATATGCACAAAAACGTTTGGTGCGACTTCTTATAATATCAATCATTTTTCAGAATTGGATTGTCATTATATTGACAACTATGGAAAACCACGATGCAAGACGAAGAAGCGTCGGACAAATTGCTCTCTACGACTGACATGTCACTGGCTTTTGTTGTAACTATCTTACACCTAAAATTGCCACCCTTATAAGGGGGCATTTTCGGGATCAATCGTAGACATTGAGACCAGAAAGGCTCTAAGAGAACCGCAAATAGAATGAAAACGGACAAGTTAGTTTTTCACGCTATTAAGGACAAGTCAACTTGGTCAGATAACAAACAAGCGTGATAGCCGAGAGGTAAGGTGTGTGGTTCACACACCAATTATTGAGAGTTCAATCCCCTGCCTCCGTGAAGCTGTCTGTGTGAGGATGAGCTCTTACTTAACCATAGCTTCAGGTTGACCATAGCCTGACCAATGTTGGCTGCAATGATGGTACCACATGAAAGTTTCAGACGCAAAAAAAAGTGGCTATAGTCACCAAAAAAGAGCAATGCTGCTCATGAAAAGAACAGTCTGAAATGTGGGGAATAATAAGAAAAAGGGCAGCTGAAAACAGGCTACTGTAGGCCTAATGCTGTTCCACTGCGATTACGCAGAAACCATAATTATAATTATAACAAACAAGCAAAATATTGATATTAATTTATATTGATAAAATAGTTGCTAAGAACTTTGTTTGAGAGCATTAAACAGTTCTGTTTTTCAGAAACTTATCCCGGAACAATAAATGACGTGATATTATAGCATTCAGAGCTGCTTTCATATCACTCTATTTTTCGATGTTAAAATTTCTGCTCTTTAATCGAAATTGACACAGGCGGGACGGACAAATTTCACTTTAATGTTACAGCCGTCATTTTTGTTCACATCGAATTTATGTCAGTTCAGACACAAGTTCGTCCAAGGGTCCAAGGTGAAGAGACAAATTCTTTGCTTCCCAACACTCAGAAGACACCCAAAACAAAAGCAAAAATCAAAATCTGACAGCAAAAATAGATGTGCTTGAAAAACCGATCATCCACTGTGACCAATTTTCCCTCCCCCTTATCTTTCATAATTTCGCATCTAATAAAATTCTGCATTATCTAAAGGATCCATTTTTTACTTAACTACACTAGAGGCGAATGAATTGTTATTTACAACCTCGGAATCCATTGAACGGTTCCTCTCAACAAAGTGCGTACAAATTAATCTGCGTGTGATAAAATAAACTATTCAATTTTATAAGTCAGATTAAATACAGCAAATCTATTCAGTGAAGCGACAATGTTCGCCACCTAAGAAGCCTTTCTGTCAAGGTAACATGAGAAAATAGGATTAGAATGGCCGAAATCTAGCATCATAAAACAGCAGGTGCTTCCATTCTTATCAGACAGGAAAGTCACAATAAAGCTTGAACAACGCAAGCTTAAACGTTTTTATTCACTCCCAAAAACCATTTAAATTTCTTCGAATCAAAACCTAATCAATGTATTTATAAGCCCCTCTAAAACTTAAGTTTAACTCATTTTATACAATAGGGCAGGTACAAAATTTGAAAGCGTTGGTTCAAACTAGGTCAGGTAGAAGGCTTATTGCCACCCCTTATAAAGCTATCAACAATAATTACTTTCAATTATGCACAGGAATACGCGAATATGAAAAGCATTTTCTTTGAAAACTGAAGTCTATTTTTGCGTCTATCTCTCTTGAAATTCGATCACAACGGAAGGCATACATTGCACGTTGTACATTTAACCTATTTATAATCAAAGTATCATCAGACAGATATTTATTTCATCATTATACTCAACTTCTTCCTTCCTGCAAACTCACTACACTAAACGACGTTGAAAAAGTAGGCGTACGTTAATTTGCAATTGCTGGAAAGAAGCAAACAGCGCACAACTGCATCCATCATGTCAAGTTTGACATCCATTATGACACGCTATGAATCAATTTTCTGGTTCTTTTAATTTGATAATGGACAATTAATATTTTGCTCATGCCTCATATATAGAGCATTTAATAAAGTTGTCAGATGAGCTATTATCATTATGTCATTGGCTATAGAGAAATGACTCACTTTGATCATTAAAAGATTCTTAAAAGCGTCGATGGCATCAAGGACGGCATACACATGAACACATAAGTGAAAACATAACCTCAAACATGCTCTAGATATATCTCTAGAGCTAAAAGAATTCATATGCTACGGGTAACATCAATTAAAAACAAAACCAAAGCGGACAACCACCAGATTGATTGCTCTCAAATGACCGGCGAGGGGTTGGTTTTAGTTGTAGATCGGTCAGTGAAAGGTAGAAAATACAGGGCAGAAAGTGAGCCTGTCCCAAACTCAAAATTGCTCTTCACTTGATGAAATTCTGCTTCCACAGCAGCTTTAATGAGCCGTACAAAAAGAGCCTCTCTGTGCTCCAAGAAAACAAGACAGCTAATTAGTGCCCTTGTGCTTCACATATTTACACATATACAGGCACACACACACACACACACACACACACACACACACACACACACACACACACACAAACACAACCACACGCACAAATACACACCACACAGGCATACACACACACACACACATGCACACACACATACACACACACACACACATACACACACACACGCACGCACGCACACACACACACACACACAAACACACACAACTACAATAATTGCGTCAAAATTAGAAAGCAATGCACGTACTAATTTGTAACGACGATTTACTATGTAGTGACGTGCATTCTGAAACTGTGTTTCGATATTTTTTACCGAAAAAGAAAAAAATAGAAACCAAAATCTCATGCAAATCTAACAACTCCCACAAATTGATTTTTAAAAATGTAACAAAAAACAAAAACTATATTGAACATCAAAGCACTATATAGTAAACAACCTTAAGATATGAGTGTTAAAAAACAAGTACAAAAATTGACAATCGGGTGTAAAAGAAATTGCACTCAAACAGCTTTCTCAATTCAGGGAACATCGCATGCATTTTATCGCAGGAAACTTGAAACTTCTGACCCATCAACAGCTTATTAGTACATTAATTTCATGCATACCTACACCTAAACGTCAATTAAACAAAATTAGCAAGTGATAATAAACTTGCTTGAAAAATAAGGCCCCGAAGGAACCATTCAACATAATAATATTAATAATAATAATAATAATAATAATAATAATAATAATAATAATAATAATAATAATAATAATAATAATAATAATAATAATAATAATAATAATAATAATAATAATAATAATAATAATAATAATAATAATAATAATAATAATAATAATAATAATAATAATAATAATAATAATAATAATAATAATAATAATAATAATAATAATAATAATAATAATAATAATAATAATAATAATAATAATAATAATAATAATAATAATAATAATAATAATAATAATAATAATAATAATAATAATAATAATAATTGTGGTTTCTGCGTAATCGCAGTGGAAAAGCAATAGGCCTACAGTAGCATGTTTTCAGCTGCCTTTTTTCTAATTATTCCCCACATTTCAGACTGATCTTTTCATGAGCAGCATTGCTCTTTTTTGGTGACTTTGGCCACTTTTTTTGCGTCTGAAACTTTCACGTGGTACCATCATTGCAGCCAACATTGGTCAGGCTATGGTCAACCTGAAGCTATGGTTAAGTAAGAGCTCATCCTTACACAGACAGCTTCACGGGGGCAGGGGATTGAACTCTCAATCATTGGCGTGTGAACCACACACCTTACCTCTCGGCTATCACGCCACAAAGGGACAAATGAAAAACTACACATATCCATAAACGTCAGAAGTTGCACCCAAACGCAGAGGCAATCATGGGCAAAGCAACTACGTACTCAATGCATATATCTTATTTTTATATTAGGCGTTTCAGAAAAAAACTTAATATGTATTACAATCGTAAACCTATAATCTCTCTGAGCTGTTTCTAGCTATTTGTCGTAACGAAACTGACGCTAGGTTGTAATATTTAAGTTTCAAATACTTCCCCTTAAATAGTGCGTCTCAAATTTCACATTACAACGTAAATTATTGCAGCTGAACCATCGCCGAGCCCAGCAGGGGGCTCATAGCCTGCTGGAGAGTCTAAGAAGGTGCAACTATACGGTGAAAACAGACAACTAAATTGAACTGGATTCCCATAAGATTCTCTTAACTTGAAACTTTGTGAGCTAAGTAACTCAATTGCTCTTCTCCAACATGGTTCATCTCTTATGCTTCGTCTTCAATTTTTTCTCATTCCTCAATAATTCTGCTTTCCAAACTAGTGCACTTTGAACAGCTAGAGTTTCTAGCCCCGCTCTGTCAAGTTCGTGTCATTCAGAATTTATCTTTGGTTGATCTTAAAATAAAAACTTTCGAAACTGACAACTGGTAGCAAAAACTCCAGGAACTTAACCCAAACTTTTAATTACCCAAAAAACAACGTACACGAAGGTTGGGCGTGTGCACCTCAATTTTGCAGAAACGCAGCCGGAATACACAAGGTGAGCTCAATTGTGCCACGAAACGTCTGCAAAGATTTACAGCTGTGGGATTTGTAGCTTCGACTATTTACCAACACTGCCACAAGGAGCGATAAATTAGGCATACTTATCACGAAGTTGAAAGCTTTCCCATCAAAAACTCATGCGCCACCGTATCTCATTCACTCGTGGCTATATCAATGTCATAATCACAAACAAAGCCTCCCCTATCCCCAATAATACCCACCTTAATCACAGTTAGGGATTCCAACGGGCTTCAGGAACAAATTAGCCTCTAATTCTAACTGCCTTAATCCAGCATTAATCATGTCACCCCGATCGCACGCTTACCCACTACGCAGCCCACTAAGACACCGCGTCTGAGACAGGCGTTTTCTATTCTAGCGCACCTGTGCCAAATTGCATTTAGAGCGAGGCTTCAAATTAGATTTATCAGCAACATGGGCAGTCAACCGGGCAAACCAATTGAGGCAAAAATAGTTCCTGTTTACCTTATTTTTACCTAACAGATATTTGGTCTGGACAGTTAACCCAGTCGCCTCATTTCTTCCCCTCTCTCCAGAATTATTCCGGCAGTAGCTAGTTGCACGCTACGTATGATACACGCGCAGCTAGGAAGCATAATACGTTAATGCGTTGGTTGATCTGAGTCGGGAAGGAAAAACAAGAATATAATATCAAAATTTGAACAAGGAACCGGATTTGTTTCCAATTTGGAGTGCCCCACTTATCACCCCTAATATTTAACCCTCCTTTCCGCAACTGACTTCAAAGTTTACTAGCCATGTGGCCGAGAGATTCTTTAGCCGACCCCCATTTGACCTTTGGTTGGAGCAGGAATGCCTAAATTTCATAACATCCCAATTATAGTCACCACTGTAACACCCAAATTTATATATGATATTTACCCTACGTTCAGTAATGACAGCCGAAAAAATACCAAAACTGTTTTAAACTTTATTGTCCCACTAGTTTGAATAAAACTTATAAACTATAAAATATTACTCTAAAAATAGCCCAATGTTTAATTATTGGCCGTTAGCTCCTTTATAACAAGGAAGACAATCAATTGGATACAAAAGTTACTTTAGAGGGCTTTTATTAACGCTCATAAAAAGATCCGAATTCGACGTGAGCCAAGCCCACTATAACCCGCCAGACTGCACTCTGATGTCGTAGTTCACATTTACGCTCTTCTTTGAATGTTAAGCTAAATCAGGTGCATGAATGTCTTGGTTTTAGATAGATAATGTTTAAAAATGTGGAAATGTTTCCTCCCTCCCTCCCACTCTCTCAGTTCCGGGGAAATATGTGGAAAACGGAATGGGTGTAGCCACCCCGCCAACCATAAATTGTGAAACCATCTTGATAGTTTCACAGGAAGTCGAGACGATTGGTGTTTACAAAAAGACATGCATAAACTGCGACTAGGAAACCTTAAGGCATACTAAATGATACAATTGCACAAATTTAATGGTTAAATTTTTATAGCCCGTTAGATCTTCTGCAGATTGGGCATAATTTTATTTATGTCTCACGAAAAGTTTTGAAGAAAATTAGTCTAACTCTCTAGCAAGAGTGGGTTTGTGGACTTTACCGACAGTACCCCTGTGTACAAGGCAAACGAGCGCAAAACAGGCAGCTATAATACAAGACAAATTCTGATTCTGGTTAGCGGACGAGCGGGCGGTTTATATCCGTGTTCTCCTACTGTGTCTATTCTTAGAACAAGTTATCAAATCGAGCAGAAGGACAAACTGCAGCAGACAATAAACAATTCAACAATCGTTCTAACAGACGTATAATTCAGCTAATAACCACCACTACTTGTTCACTCCTATCCCCTCCTCTGCCTTTCTTCTTACGCTTTCAATATCGGTCTGCCATGTATACAATCAAACAAACATTCAAACTCAAAATAAAAGACAAAAAATTGCAAAGCCGACAGTTTCATCAGCCACATCTGAATAAATTTTTGAACACAATCATCAATTTGGTTTTCTCGGAATAACTTACATTTGATCCATTGTTTAGATAACGCAGATCTTTTTATTTATGTGCAACACAAACATATGAAATCAGTATATGTCATATTTTAAACCCAAAAATAAAGTATTTATACTGCCTCTGGCACTTAACTAAAATCAAATGCTTTCCAAAAGAACATCGTGGATCAATATGACTGTTTTCCGCTGTCTTTAAGTTGGAAGAGAAATTAATACAATATCTTCCTTTAGACAAAAAGCAAGTTGCTCAAGAGAAAAATGAACTTGAATGATTATAGCACTGACGTCATGAAAGTCCCAGAAAAGGGATAACAACAATATCTGTCTCTTAAAATTTGAAAACAAAAATGTGAAGAGTTGGTTAAAGAAATTTTTTAGATGTCTCGCGCCACTCTGCTATTTGTGAACAATTATTTTCAGCCCAATATTCCCCACTACCATTCCAAAACTTTAACTTGCTCTCCGTTCGAACATTGAAATAATTGCCCAACAGGCAAAGAGACCCGTGAACAAATTTGTACACTTGGGATCAAATTAGCGTCCCATAATGTACACAAAACCACCGACCTAAAAGTCACTACTGGCGGGCTAACATAATAATAACGAACAATTAATCTTTGGCAAAACTTTTATTTCTCCAACTGGCAAGTACTTATTGCCGCTTATGATCAAGATCAGTCAATAACTCGTGGCAACCGACAAGGCATTCCAACTAGACCTCAACTAACTAACTTACCTCAGAAGACACTATACAAGGTTAGAGACATTTAGGAACAGCTGGAAATGGTTAAAAGGTCCTCAAGGGGTAGCCGTCTGTAAACAATTAGCACCCTAGCTGTCGAAGTTCGAACCATGTTCGACATTTTTTGACCTCAAACATGAACCTCTTCAACACCCAATCTGAAAATCAAGCCCTCTTTAGAGCTTTCGCCCAAGTATTCCCATCATTAACATAAAATGACATAAACATATATTGTAAAATAGATACTATAATCCTAAACAAGCCGTCCTTGAGGAGATAATTTACTTAGCAATGCCATTAGAGATATGTTTCCGCTCGATATAACAATTAGGAGCCCAAGATATTCAAAAATTTATTATAATACAGGCATAAGTGAAAGGCAATTTGAATTGAATAGTGCTCCATGTACTTACTAGCTGTAACCATATTAACCTTGCGTGCTTGTAGCCCATTAAAATAGCAGCCATGACTACATCCCGAAAGATTTTTTGCCTTATCACTATGACACAATCCCCAATTCCAATGGCTCAATAAATGCAAACGTCATCACTCTATGATGAATTACATCCGTCTAAGCAACACCAAAAGACATATGAATTATTGATATGTCTCCATCCGCATGACATCAACAACAACAACCCCCCAACTCGTTTGAGAACTTCAAAAACTCTTCTTCAAGGCTTTCCTTCCTGTAGATCACCAGCGTAAAATTCCAGCTTTGACTTTGCTTGGTTCCTTGGCGTCTGGGTCACCAGTCTCGTCTATATTTAACACCCATAGCAAATTGCATTAGCTAAACCCATTTAACAATGGTGAGATTTATCAATCCCCAGTAAACAACCAATTTACAAAATCGTATTATGTTCAAAAATTGTTTGAGCTGGAAAACTCAGTTCCAGTCCCACTTTAGCCAGAGGGAGGATATACACTCAACTGTTACGTTTGTTCACTCAATTGTATGCGGCCCATATATTTATCGTAACCAGTAGCGGAAAGTGCATCATTTATAGCAGAGAACATCATCATTAGAAAGTCAATTAATCGTAGAAAAACGGTTCGGATGTCTGAATTTATAAAAACTGAGGCGCAAATTTGAACATTGATCACCTTATGTATGTCCTTTTGTGCATTTCCGACGATTTTCAAACTCTCTGATGCAATCAATTTTAGCATGAAAAACTATTCGTGAATCACGAGTAAAAAAATTCACTTATTCTTTGCGTTCATGGAAACAAATCAATCTATTTTCCAATAATTTGAAAAGCGATTTAGCAATGCGTTCGAAACAAAATCTAGCGAGTGTTCATAGCAAGTATTGGAATAAATTTTTGACCGTTTTGAGTTAATTTAGTCTTTGTTAGGACTGATTTAAGGTTTTTTTATCCAACAGATTTTATCCAATATCAGGTATAGTTATCTCCGTCTCGCTTAAAATTTTATACAAAAGCTTCTGGCACACAACTAATATAAGCTAATCAGAAAGCTAATCAGGCCTCAATTTCGTCGCAGAGTGGTCGAGGTATATATTTAGATTTATCTGTCACTTTCCAAAATTTTGTATTTCAGAATGTCTGTTTATAATCAGTTCGCTTGTATAATTTTTTGAATAGTGAGTCAATCTTTGGTTAAGTTTTCCCGATCGTTGGCAATAATTTTACCATTAAAAACCATTATTTTCGGATGCTACTTCACATCTTATGAGCTTATACTTTCACAGCTTACACTTTATTTCATTGCTGAAAATCAGCAATGAACTTTAAGCCCAGCAAAAAAAAACGCGAGTCAAATCAAATCGATTAAGCACATTCTTAAAAGTTAAGTCTGGGAGTAGAAAATTTTCAGAAAAAGCTAACTATATCAGACCGTGAAATCGTAAAATTTGAAAATTTGGAAAATAAACAGTTTTTAACTACGCAATTTGCTTATTAGTCAAGAAGAACTTCCAAGGCATGTCAAAAATTGATTATCAAAAATCAATGACACAATTGCGTATTCTACTGAAGAAAAGACAAAAACCTTACGAAAAATCAAACTAATCAAACTGAAATTTGGTATTTTCTTTTTCTATATAATTCAGGAAGAACTATGGACTCCTTAAGATTTGCGACTGAAATATTATGCAGTTGGAATTGTTTCACCAATGTACTAATTGACTTTCTAAATAAAATTGTCCAAACTTTACCTTTCTTGAGAAGGAAAAAAATTATTTGCATTTTAGGATTACTTTAATGCATAATTTTCCTAATTCTATAATTGAGTAAAGAAACTAATTTATCTTTCCGTTTCACGCGGTCAGCCGCCAGTAAAATCGAATATGACTTTCTGCCAAACTTCAACTGCAAGGTGAAATGATCAATACTTCATTGATGTAGACCAGTTCGTCATCCGTTATTTGGTAGCAATACGAGCAAGATTAGCAAAGGAGCAAAAATGATCAAACTAAGCTGTCTAAAGGAAAATGAAATTTCTGAAAAAAACGTAGCCGATAGGTTGGCAGAAAACTGCTGCGCCAGCTTCTTCGGTCTTTAGAATCAAAATACAATGAAAAAACTAAACATAACCGCCTAACGTCGCGCGAATTACTCTCAAAAACAGAAAATAATCCGATAACTTCTCTGTTTGATAAGTAAACGTAAGCCCAACTTAGCAGAGATCACTATCGTAGACTAGCGATGTGAAAAGTTCTAAACAAGGAAACATAACCGACGAACGTCGAAATAATTGCTCTCATATGACCGACTAGCGGTTGGCTTCTGTAGTAGCCAGCTGGGGTTTAGGAATGCTAGCATTGGGGGGGGGGAGGGGGGGTTGGGGTTAGGGTGAGAGAGAGGTGGAGTGGGGGGTCAAGCACTTAAGCTTAAGAAGACTAAGAGCTGCCCATGACACCCTAAATTGTCTCCTCAAAACTATTGGTGAATCGGATACTGAGTGACTAGTAAGGCTCTAAGAGAGCTGCTAGATTACTTAATGCCCTCAGAGCGCTACTTGTTTATCCCGTTTTTGAGGACGAAAAGCCAAATTCGTCAGACGAAAAATCGGTCAAGCGACAAATTGCATAAAAGACCACATGACTAATAAAACTGCAATAAACTTTGTTTGAGAGCAATTTAAAAAAATAGAAATAGTTGCTCTATAAATTGTGAGGTAACTGATTGATTTTAACTTCTAAATTCAAACATTCCTACTTGAATTTGACTCCTCAAACCAAAATAACGAAGAGTCAGTTATAGAGTGATGAATTGACATTTAAAACACAAGCAATTCAATTGTGATCAAAAACATACTCATGAAGATGAACAAATAACTCGATCCAATACCTTGGAAAACAACGCAACTTAGTAGAAAAATTGACTTTTATAAATGAACAAAAATTGACGTCACAGGTCCTTTAAAAAGTTATAAAAACGAAGGAATAAAAACCAAATACCTAGGAGTGGAATTCGACAGTCATTTAGAAAACGCGCTCGAAAAACTTCAATAGACAGTAAAAGCGGAGGTCATCTTGCCGCATATGAACTATAAAGAAAAACACATTTAAAGATCACCATACTATAAAGAAAAACACATTTTGTTTAAACACTCTTTTCTCACTTTTCTTTAAATTAGACCGGAAAAACTTCCCACCTGAAGTCTCAGCCATTTTCTTTCCACTTCCTTATTTGGCGTGACCAAAATCACCATAAAAGACTTCAAAAATAAACAATGTGAGACCAGATCTCGTAAAAAATATAGTACCGCAATATAACTCAAATTCTTTGAATCGTATATAACCAACAGAAGGCCAATAATAGCTCGCTCCGCTCGGCTTTTGCAGATAATTGACAAACGCCGGAAATCTTGTTTTAAGCACTAATATTCTTTTTTTGTATGCTGAAAACTTGGCGAGATCTACAAAATCTATGAAGAGATCGAACTTGATCAAATATCAAGATTTGAAGGTATGATTTTAAATACAACTAGCATTATAGTCAAATTCAAAATTAGGGGATTCAAAATTACGGGAAAAAAGCCGAGGAGGCAATATATGATGAAAAACGAAGCAAAAGAATCAACTTATTCCAATGTTGCAGTTTACAGGCAAAATCTAGGAAATTTGGTGTTTGACAAAGAGTAAAGGCAAAGCTGTTTTTATCAAAAATTTGACTGTTTAGATAACCAGTACAATATAGTCAGTTAATTTTTATTTTGCATCTTGCAAATTTCCCCACATATTATCTCAAAGACATGATGGTAAATCATACGCCATTAATATCACTTGAAAATTTCACTTTCATTCAATCGCCTTTCAATCTTCATACTGTTCTGTCAGAAATCTCCCCAAAATTGGCCCCTTCATTTATATATAGCCTCCTCTTGCGTCGCCACGAGTTCATCTACTGGCAATATTCAATCAATTTCCAAATGCTTCTCAAGTAGCAATGGAAACTGGATCTTATTCTTTTTCAAGAGGTGGGAAGAACAACGGATACGACTGTGGAAGAGCTGCTCACTGAAAAGAGTGAGCCACTCGAAGGACAGAGTTCATGAATAATCGAGGCCTGTTCCTACTCCCTTTGGAACAAAAGCAATACTCGCTTTACAATTTCAAAGTTCTCCAAACTTCAAAGCTCTCCAAAACTGCATTGAATTATAGATACTTATTCCTAGCAGTCTTCATACGCCACATATTGATTTCATTCGGTCGAACTAGTTTACATTATAAATGACCGTACCCGCAAAAACACGGAAATACAAAATTTGGGATCAACAACAATTTTAATAACATTTAAATTAAGTCTTTTAGCCCTCCAAACCTACCACTAAATGCCAGCCTGTATTTTGTTCTGAAAACAATGGCTCTTCAGTCAGAAAAATGGCGCAGCATCAATTGAGTAACTTAAATATACCATTAATTGGTGAAGACTTAAAAAAACTGTTTTATTCGACACAAAAGAATGCTTAAAATTCACGTGTTAAGTTGAAACAAGAACTGCAGCAGTTTAACAAGGAACGAACGTGAATTAGGTGAGCAAAAACTACCATTTGAATTCTTTACACAATAATTAACATGGCGTTAAGAATGCAATCACTCAGATTAGGACAGGAAGTTGATATTTGAGAGAGAACTTTTGTCTCAAGGTGGAAAATTGTAGTCTTTACTTTTAAACCTATATTATTAAACATCGAAACCAATTAAGACAAAACCTGCCAACACTTCTGGAGCGGAAAGTGGCGACGATTTAACACAAACTCTCATAAGTCAACCAAACGCTATTAGGCTTACCGACACGACTGTTTTTCACTACCAATCGTATTTCCCGCGAGGCTGCAAAATTGATCAATAAATACGCTTTTTTAAATTGAAAAAAAGGAAACGAAATACATTTTTTTAAACCAAGCATCAAAAATGAACGCTATTAACTGAACAAAAAATAATCTTTACGCTATCTTTAGCGTAAAAATACTCTATTCGCATTTTTACGCTAGCTTAATACCGAAAATTTTTTAACAATTGAGGGGGACTCAAACTATCCCGCAATGAAATTTCCAAAGGTAATAAATGACGTGCACAAAAATGTTACAGGACTTTGTTACAGGTAACCTCAAAAATCATCCGTCAAAATGCATGATCCAGTTATCTGAAATTTACAGTTAGCCATCATTTTCAGTATTTCATCTTGTCATTTATGCATGCAACAGAAAATTACTTTTAAATACTCGACCATAACTCTACAAAATTAGCCGCAATCAAAAACGTGACCATAAAGAGTTACGAAGTCCTCAAATCTGCTCATCATCCACTAGAGCTTGTAGGCATATTGATGCAAAACCTAAATCTACAGTTTTTGTATACTGCGTAAGTTCCGATGTATAATATTAACAGGATACATTCTGCATACATTCAGTTCACGAATTACAGGAATTAGATCAAGTTGATATTCCTTCATTGTCATACAAACTCAATTGACACAATTGAACCTACTCGTTAGTTTTCTAAAACGCCTGATTTCATTGTCCTTGAATTACCAAAAAATCCTTCAGTCGACTCTAATTAAAATTCCTTAAGCTAACTCTAATTATGCAAGCTAGATACAAGCATGTTTAATCATTCAACAAGAAAAAAGATGGTCATTTCGATCGAATAAGTGAACACCTCAGCCTAAAGTGAACCTAAAAATATTCCGAGGCTATCAATATAACAATCAGACAGACTCAATGCCCTTCAAAACCCACTAAAACTATTATGATTTAAGATTCTCTGCACAAGGACAATGGTATTCCTCGCATGCTATTCATGCAGTACACGAGGAGCACATAAGGGGTATACGATTCCACTTTGAGCAATGACAACCAGATTCAAATTCTTTGTACTTTATCTCAAGACTGGGTATTATCGATGGAGATATATTTGAAATTGTCTATAACTAAACATAACCGACTTCCGAGGGCTATTTGCGCTCAAACGACTGTAGAACGGAACGGTGGACGTCGGTAGTAGCCAGCTAGGGCGTAGAATGTATCAGGTGGGTGAGCGGAGTGAGAGGAGGGGAGGGGTCAGGTCATGGGGGTAGGGTTGTGGGAGAGCTGAAGGAGAGAGGGGTCCAAATCGGCAGGGGGGTTGAGGGTGACTGAGGGTGACTCCCACATTTCAGACTAAGAACCACCCTTCACACCTTGAAACTGTCTCCTCAAAACAGTTTCGATGAATCACATACTTAGAGACTAATAAGGCTCTAGGAGAGCTGCTCGGTCACTTGATGAAATCCGAACTCTACCTGTTTATCCCGTTTTTGAGGACGAAGAGTCAAATAAGTTGGACGAAAAATCTGTCAAGCAAAAAATCGCATAAAAAGACAAAATGACTAAAATAATTGCTTCAAACTCCATTCTCTGGTGCCTATTTCCATGGTTTAAAGTCACAGTTGGTAGCCCCCGCATTTTATAGCCAAAAAGAATCCATGTTGCCATTTGCCAGCGAACTGAAGAGAAGTATGAATTAACTGTCGAAATATAGTTTCAAATTCCAACACCTTTCATTGATCGTTGTCTTCAGATATTGGCAGCATTAAGTTGTGCCGTAGTTTCTTCAGATATCTGTGATGTTTAGCATGAAATGTTCGGCAAAGAGTTCGACAAACCAAAAAAGCGTTCTTTTTTTGTAAAATGTGATAACACATTTTTGGATGACTTTGATTTCGAAACAGGATAAACAGGTAAAACCCAGATGGCATGAAGCAGCATTAGAAGCCCTGGGCTGGCTTTGCTAGTCTTCAAATGATAAACTTACTGTGCTAGAAAGGCCCGGATTCATAAAATCTTTTCTTGATTCCCAAAGTGGTACAATTTCTTGATTTCGTCCAGTTTTTAAATTTTTGAATATTACAGAATGGGTCTTCAATTGACGTGGGCCTCAGTTCAAAATGTCTTGTGAAAGCAAAAATTTTGACTTATGTCTGTCCTTTAAAGGTAATACGAACTTTTTATTGAAAACTACGTCTTTTATTGAAAAACTACTGCTGTTTTGATGAAAACTTTTCCGAGTTTTGCAACTTTTAGGGGCAAATAAAACGAAAAAATTTTTGAACGTAATAACTTTAGCAACCATTTTGTACCTTCTGCCTCGATTTGTCTCCTATATGTTCATCATGGCTTGTTTTAGCCAGTAGTCCTTTGTAGCTTTTGGCAGGAAATCACTGGCTGAGAAAACATCATATCACAAAAGTAAATTACAGAATTTTTGAAACTCGGGTTTTTGAGTACAACAGCAAATTTTTTAAAACTTCGAAAATCACGCTTCAAGATTCATGCAAAAATCGGGTTCATGCAGAATGCCGTACGAGCTTTTGAGCCCAGAATGGTTTTTTAAATCAAATTAGTTCTTGATGAAGGTCATGTGTTATTTGCTAAAAAGGAACTTACTTTGAGGTTAAAATTTTGCTGCATATCTATTCATTCCGCAATCTTAATTTGCTAATTTCGAAGTTTTAAAGAACATTTTTGTCAATCCTCCATATTTATTTCAAGATTGTGAAGGTTTTCTTGCAGTGTTTTCTTCTGCTTCTCTAAAATTCTCAGCCAGGTTACTGTTAGCCTGCCTATTTTTTGCCAATTTTGGCCGGAAAAAGAAAACATCAGCATCAAAAACATCGTTTGCAACGTTGTTTTGAAAACATCAGCATCAAAAACCACACAGCTTAGCAATGGTTCCAGCAATTTTTTCATTCTTTAAAAAATTCATTTTTTATTTTGTGATTATTGACACTTTTTTTTATCACGCTCTGGTTTCTTGCCCAGGTTTTAGCATGACACTTCAAGTGATAATTGACACTTTTTTTATCACGCTCTGGTTTTTTGCCCAGGTTTTAGCATTTCCTTCATGTTGAAGAAATTAGCATCCCGAACTATTTTGGCTTTTAGCTATATTCATGTTTTGCCAGGTATTTTGTTTGTGCCTGATTCTCATACGGTACTTGTCTAACTCATACGTTGAACAAAATTTATCTCAGTAAGAAAGGTTTCATTCCTTCATCGCTTGTTTTTTATAGCAAACATTGCCTTGCAAAAACCTTAACAGCAAAAGTATCTACATCTTAAATGCTATAGGTATTAATTTTCTTTAAATTTGTGAAACTATTTTGTTGTCTACTAATGCTCAAATTATCTGCTGGTCAGCTCACCGATTTCAGCGACATTCAATTCTTTGAGCTGTAATTAATGACTTGTCGAGCTATGTTTTCGAATTTTTATATCCTTTTCTCTAGTTTTGGGCTATTTGGCTGTATCTCTGTTGAAATAGGGCAGACAACTATAAGCATTTTTGCTTATACTCATCGTCCATTATATTATTTCATCAATTATTAATTATTCGCAAAATAGATTAGAACTCGAGTTTGAACAGCTTTGGGAATTATCAAATCCAATCCAATCGGTTCAATATTGTTTTCCGAAACAGTGAACATTAAAAATCTCCTTAATCCGTCCAACAATAAACACCACAACTTCATCTTCTATTAGTTTAAGCTTATTGCCAAACAAAACTCCACCAAAAATAACTTCGAAGAGACCAATAAATACAAAACAAATTTATTGCTTAATAGAAAACAAACTATTGTCAGATTTGGAATTCTTTACATCGGTGCGTCATCAAAAGACAGCAAATAGTTTTCTGCAAAACTCAATATCTAAAAGCCGACAAAACTCAAGCAACCTAAATTTCATTATTCGTTCCTTAAAAATAAGTTTTTGTAGCAGATGGCAGTCTACATCTTTAGTCTGAAAAGGGACACCTCATCACCGAAAATGAATTAACAGTTACCAACTACTACCAATTGTCAGCAATTGATATATCCGGTGCCCTCAGTTGAACTGCCGGAAAAAAATTAAGATTATCATCGGACTCACAATCTATCGATGAACTATTGAGAAAAGAACTCGATACTGACAAGTTACAAAAAGCAACCAATATGTAATAATTCAGATCACTCTTTTTTTCCGTTAAAATATAGGACTAATGCATACAAAAGCAAATGACCAATTTCGGGGGACGATTTAAAAAGTTTTCAGTAGTTTGACCATCTGCATTTGGATCCAAACATTTCAATTCAGTTATTAGGTTGTTCTGCTATTTCCACAATACAAAGATAACCGACGAACGTCGGGCGAATTGCTTTCAAATGACCAGCGAGCGGTTGGCTTCGTCAGTAGCTAGCCAAGGTTTTAGTGAAGCTAGCTTTAGCTTAATTGAAGGGGGCGTTAACTGAGGGCGGGCGGGGGCTGGGTGCACCTGAGGTGGAGGCAACGATGGGAGGTCGTTGGCTGCACGGGGCCTTTACGGCCTGAACGATGTGCAGTCGCGGGGATTGGGGGGGTGAATTTAGGGGGGGTGTGAATCGCACACTTGGAGACTAGTGAGCTGAGAGGATCTAAGAGAATTTGATGCCCACTGCGCGTTACCTTTTTATCTCATTTTTGAGGACGAAAAGTCAAATGGGTCAGACGAAAAATCGGTCTAGCAAAAAATTGCATAAGACCGACAGGACTTATATAATTGCTACAAACTTCGTTTGAGAGCAATTAATAGTGAAGTTCCCATGAAAAATGTGAGACTTCTGCGAAATTTATTTTTGGAGCAAATCTATTCATAAAGACGAAAGATGAAATGGAAATTAATCCAGCCTTCCACTGCCATCATCAAAAACAGAAAATCCCAACTTACCTGCCGCCGCTTAAAGTTCTACAAGTGTTCAAATATCAAATTAATTTGTACTCCTGATACCACACAGTCACCGAAAATCAGCGTAGTAAAAAAACTTTCTCTAAAAACCAATGGAAAGTCCCAACATGATATTCTACAGAAATTTGTCTCAAGTACCGTCGGGGTTCCACTGCATCATACACTGAACCACCCTTCACACAATGTCTCCAAAACACTTTTGATGATTCGCATACTTAGAGTCTAGTAAGCCAAAATTCTCTAAGAGAACTCAATGCCCTCAGGGCGTTACCTGTTTATCCGCTCGTTGAGGACGAAAAGTCAAAAGGGTCAGACAAAAATCTGTCAAGCAAAAAATCGCATTAAAAAGTACCCATATTACTAATATAATTGCTAAACACTTCGATAGCAATTAATGAGTAGCAGAATTAAAATAGTCGAGCATTTTATTTAACTCACTCCTGTAAACTGTCACCAATTAGCGCTCGCAATCGGATACAAACAAAAAAATAACTATATAGACACAAAACTAAGATGTGAAGCGTACACGAAGCCTCTCTAATCGTGATACAATATCATTATATAAAAATTTCGAGTTACTTTGCTTGAAAGCAATTGAAAGGTATTCCGATAACCGTGAAGAGAAATAAGTATTCTCCTACTTTTCAGAAGAGATCATTTAAATTTTGTAAATTGATCAGCGGGGAACGTCGTGCACTTGATTTGGTTTGAATGCTCGAAAAAGAGGTCATCCATTGCACTAAAAACGAAAAAATCAAGTGGTCAAAAACAAAGATTATGCAATAACTTTGAAAAGATCCATCATTAAATCCTCTTTAAAAGCAAAACGATGAGATATAGACTAATTCAGGCATTACTATCAAACTACACTTCGTAATTTATCTACTGACACCTTTTTAAATTGCTATGCATTTTTGATATCAATTAAATATGGGCACTTTAAACCCGATAGCCACCGAAAATCAGCGGAGAGGGAAATTTCTAAAAACTAATGGAAAGTCCCGGCACGCTTTTCTACATAAAATTGTCTCAAAGTTTTAGTTAAAGACCTTATAAATTATATAAATTGATTAGCACAACTAAGTCTACCTAGAAAGGTGACTAGATAAACTCAAAACCAGGAACGGGAACGTGCAAAAAACTCTCAGATCGGCCAAACGATATCATTGTACAAAAGTGCTGCAAACTTTTCTTGAGATCAATTAAACGGTAATAAAATATCCATAAGCACACTGAGCGAATCTACAGCTAAGTTGTGCACACAAACAAAATAGGTGGAAAACCTATCTTTCCTGATGAAGCTAAAAATCAAACAATAGTCAATTTCAATTGTTTTTCAGTTGTTACTTCCAACAACTACATTTAAATTTCCTGCAAAATAGGGCATTTAAATCGAACTGAAAGACAGGTTTAAGAGAAATTAATTTAGCTTTTGAAGAATTAGAACCCCAATTCACTGACGCGGAAAAAGTTGCACGAAGACACAACCGAACCCAAACAATGGCAAGGCACCTCTTACACGAAGTCAAAAGATCTATTTCACGAATGAGAAGCGAAACTCAACTTAGTTTGAGAAAAACGGCCATTTGCATGCTTCAATAGATATCAACTGATCACGTAATTTGAACTCGTACAAACTTGAAGCACTCAAACAAAGAAAACTAGTCTATATCGAGGTTGAACGAATCGTCAATCTTCATTTAGTTCATTTCAGATTTTACGAAAATTAAAACGAAAACATAAGATTGTTAGTAAAAACAAATGTCAGGTGTCAGTTTGTTTGTAAATGTAATCAATGTCTTCAACGCAACTGTTCAAACTTTTTATGTTCCACGGCCCTTTCAGATATTGCGGTTAATTTCGGGCTTCGGACTATCTCAGTTTTTTCGAACTTTAGCTTTTCATAAATATCAATTTTCAAAATTCAAAAAAGATATTTGAGTCAATCGGACAAGCGACCTATTTATGCTGTTCCATCGCAGTAACGCGTCCCGTGTATTAATACATGCAATATATTGGAAAGGATAATAATACCTGTATTAATCAAACATGTTCAATAGTTAGGTTTTATTGATTAGGGTCACTCGCAACATTCTAACCAAAAACATCGAAAATTCACGTATTCCCAAAAGAGCAATCTCCACATATTCATTGTTAATTCTGAACGGAAAAATGATCTAAAAATGTTGGCAATATTTTTAACACATAGTTATTGAATGTTTATACGATTTGGTATTTAATATGCAAATTTTGAACTCGAACAACATAGCGCAAAAGGGAACGCTTCTAAGGACGATGCAATTTTGAATTTAAATCCAATTTACGTTAATTTGAATTCCAGTAGAGCAAATATTAAGCGGCTGCGGCTTATGTCCCATTCATCTTTTAAACCTCAAACTAAACCTCGGTCCTTTTAAATACCAAACTAAACACGCTGTGTATTTACATTTCTACTTAAATCCTGCTCTGTTACAGCCAAAAGACAAGGCTTTAATTTAAACATCTCAATTCCACTGAACTATGTCTCAATTTTTATGTTTTTCTTTCCTCTTCTTCAAAAGCTGTCCCTAAAACGCCATAAAATTTTCATATCAAGTCGCTACACTTTTTAGGGTAAACCGTCAATCTAGTTTATATATTTATATTTAATCGTGCGATATAAAATTTAAACTTGTTGATCCTTTTGAGCAAATTTACTTCAAAAATTGCAATAAAACTTATAAATTTTGCGGAAATATTCAACTACAATTTACACCGAGAGAGGCTTCACGGAATCGTAGATCCAATAAAATTCCAAGTCCCAAAATAGCAGCATGTCTATTTGATATAACTGGACGGTTATTTGGCTTGCATTCCAGTCTGACTTACCACTACATTATCCATTATACACGCTATGTTATATACAGTCTTTGTCTGAAACCAAATCTTGAGAAATCTTCAACCAAAAATTTGAGTGGTGCTTTCCGTCAATTTTATCTGTACGTTTTATCCCCAATGGGGAAAAAGAAATAATTCAAACGGAAAAAAAATAAAAGGTAACAAAAACAGCAGTTTATTGTTAGCAGGTTTACCTTTATTTCATTTTTACACTATTAATATCAAGTTAGTACGCTTCTTAACTCTAATACATTTTATTGCCTTTTATGAACTTTGAAAACTTTTCCAGTATGGAAATTAATCCCTCGAGAGACATTAATTTCGAATTCAAAATGATAATTTCTCTCAACTTCTGGTAAAATCCTAATATAAACACTGAGCCATACTCTATGAAATAGAAAAATATTGACATTAAAGGGTGAAATTGAACAATCTGGGGTTGTGGCTTATCATAATGATCAATCAAAAGTCAATTATTAATCGTATTTCAGATCAGCCAAGTTCAAAAAAGTTATTACCGCCACGGTTACATTTCAAACATCGCACGCTTTATGAAATTTTGGAATCAACCGGCTTGTTCAAACCAAATCATTAGTTGAATTTAATTAGCTTCTACCCAAATCAGCCCTGGGCGTAATTTACAATATTCGAATTTAGCAAAACACCTGATCCGAAAATTTCACCACCGCTCTTCAGCATTTTCTCCATAACCTATTTCCTCTTTTAATGAAAAATTAAATTAATATTCTCATCCAACAGTTATGCGAAACGTCGAGCTCAACTCAATTGAAACAACACAATAACTGAAAACTTTTTCCTTTATTTTGCTGAGCTGCTGCAAAATTCAACTGAAGGCAGTAAATTTTATCACAAAGCTATTTCATGGCTTTAACATAGGTAAAATCAGACTCATTTGACTTAGGTATGAGCTTATGCAGACTATCTTATGCTGAACTGAAAGAGGGAGCACTCATGTAGTCTAAAAGAGGGCTGGGGGGGGGGGGTACTGATCAATGGGTACTGAGCGTGAGAGGTTACTGATCAATATTAAGGACTCGTGCAAATTGAATTCTATAACCGACAACAATGAACACAAACACCAAATTTAAACAAAAAAAACACAATTATAGTGCCTAATCTTAAGATGGAACAAAGGATGTTTCCAGTAAGTGCCCCCGCCATAACTAGGGATAACGGAGAGGTCATAAAAACGAAAACTTTTCTCACTTTTGAAAAGCAATGGCCGGGAGTGGTTATGGGTACAGAACTAGTATAAAAATTAAAATTGATAGATATAAGTTGCGAGTTTGAGTAGTGGAGATATATGTAGTTTCGCAGTAAGGGTATGGGACTAAGTTGTCAACAAATGTGCTTGAGCTAAAAAAAACTTTGAAGACTGAAATTTTGAATACTGAGCATTCAAAATAAAAACGTCAAAAAAATGCACCAAAAAGGAAACAAATAGCAGGACAACACCTGATATAGAACAGACACAGGTCGTGCACATGATTTAAAATCCTACATCGAAAGGCAATAAAGTCATCATCACCTCACTTTGATAGAATTCGCATATGGGAAAATTTTGAGACAATGAAATATTTTCAAAATTTACAAGAAATCTGTAAAGCTAAGGCCACCATAGCCGAGTAACACTCGATCAAATTAACTCAAAAACAAGAGGTTTAAGGTGTTAGTGTCACGAATTAAAGATAAAACAGAAAAACAAAACAAGATTTAAATTGGAAAAAGAGTAACCAATGCCAACCAGCACATCTCAAATAATTTCCCCATTTGAGGCTCTCCCAATTTAAAATATGTTTCAGATCTTGTTTCAAAAATTTTACAATCAGTATTTCTGGCTCTCAAATTCTACAAAACTTTACGTCAGTCGATCATTTCAAATCTTCCTTCAAAATTAAACAGTTGTAAAAATTTCGGCTTTTTATTATTTAACACAACATTACGTGGCCAAAGTCGGATTTACCGAGCAAATTTAATCCATTTTGTTACAATTTCCAAACTCGTGTTTTATGATTAGGGTTATAAAGGTGTGTTGAAACTAGTTGCAGTAAGCAAAGTCTATTCAAATTTTCATAAGTTTGGATAAATCCAACACAGAGTGTCAATTGGACCAAAACAAAAGAAAGCCTAATTGTTAATTAATTTCAGAGATGTGCCTTGTGTAAGAAATTGTTGATTAAGAAAATTAGCAGTTCTGCAGTTACCTATATCACTGTTCACAAGAACAATTAAGTCTTTGAATTTGGTTTTACATAATTAATAATAAATTTTGGGCCACAAAGTTTTGGCTAACTACATGCATTTGAATTGGGAAACTTATTTCCATTCGTAAAATGGTTACAGAAAATGAAAAATGGTTACAAAGTATTAACACTCGTTTCCACAAAACGCAACTCTATTCCGTGATTTTTTTTGCACATTGGCCATGTAATTAACTAATTTGCAGCAACCACAAAAATTTGGTGAAAATCGTCAAATGGGAAAAAAGTTAGACTCTCTAAATTTAATAATGAGCTATCATTTCAAAGCAATAAATTGATATTTGAAAACTAAAGTTACATTGTTCATCCTTTCAGCAGCCACAACGACGCGAGAGCCTAACAACAAACAATGAGACAAAATCTTAATTTATTTACTTCTATTTCAATATTTTTTCTCCATTGGCTTCTCTTTCTCAAAAACAAAAACTTCATTTCACTGAAATAATAGTAAAGACACCAAGGTTACATCAGTGCTTTGCCAGAAATTCCTATACAGGTGGACGAAATAGCGACCACTACACGGGTTGAAAATGGACACAAGACATTTATAATGAGGCAAAAGAAATTATAAGATAAAAAAGCAAACGCTAAAAAAAAGAGTCTCCAATAAAAGTTCGATTGATTATTCTTAAACACTAAAACTCAATTAGAGGAGCCTTGAGTCGAACCATAAATAGGAACAAGTGAAACTTAATAGGTCAATTTCAATAAATTTAACTTTCACATAAAAGTTCACACTAAATGCTCGAATACCAGCAAGACATTGCATTTTATGGGTAATAAACAAACTATACATTTTGCAACTAGAAATTTACAAAACAATATAGAAAAAAGCACGGAAATTAAATTCTTTCCAAAATGGATTTTTAAAAATACACGGTACTTGAAACTTTAAGGATCTGAGCAAGTGTTTTTAAAAATTACTTTTAACTGTTTGAACAAAATATTTAAAAGTACTTTCTTAAGCAATACAAGAGGTTTGCAGACATACATCATACCATGAAACATCTTTTCTTTGAAATATCCAAGGCTGGCTGAACAGACCTGTCTTGTTATAAGCATAGTTATAACTCAAAAGGTAACAATTTTACATCAAGATGCCCTCACATATTAAATCGCAAAACGAGAGCATTACCAGCTTAGAGAACGATGGAAATACGAAGCAGGAAATAATTTTCATTGATGCGTAAGAAATTGAGAGAATTTACAAAATTTGTTCGATTCAGCGCATCAATGATTTTTGTTTAGTCGCATTTTACGCATCAATGCAATTTGCCGGTAAATCGAGCATGCACTTATTTTCGTAAAACAAAAACAAAATGATAAGGCCGGATATTTTTCATCTGACTAACTTATATTGTGCTTGGCGGTGAATATGGTTTTTCATTCGCAAATTTTTATCACATTTTCAGTTACTTAAGATTACATAATTTATCATTTAAACACCCATAATTTGTAGCCCTTAGGTTAGGGCATTGATCGAAACCGCAACTCTTGTAGCCGTAACAAAATAAGCAACTTCAAACCCTTGTTTCGATTAAGGAACATCTGCTTAATAATAGAACAATTTTCCATTTTTCTGAGGCTAATCTGTTCATTGGCTGTTCAAAAACGCACAACAAAAAATATATCTTTTCAGCAGCCTGGACCCAATGCCAAATGAAAAAACACCACGGAAACAACTTTAAGCACGAGATAATCATTCTTCAACGCGATATTATCCAAACAAGTGATTTGAATTATTGTTTCCCATTTTCACACTTCGTTAAAAAAAGTTAAATGGTTCCAGTACGTCAGTTTAGATATTTCTTTTGTTATAAGTACTATTTGACCCTTTTACCGCCCGCATTCATGAAATTTCGACATACTATCGTTAACGGATTCTCAAATTACTGACAATTTACACATTTGTACCAGCTATCTTGAGATTACAAATCAACACAAGCTGGCTTAATTCGGCCGAATTCAAACAACAAACAGTTTCCTCGAAACTTATTATCATTGCCTTGCTTTCAAGGTAGGCACTTGAACAAACAGAATTACAAAGCTGAACTAACTTCCCAAGTCATTCCAAACTTCCAAAAATGGTAGACAATCCAAAAATGGAGGAACTTTCGGATTGGATCCACTTCCAAGCACGTCAGAATCCGTCGAGGGAATCCGCGGATGCCGTCCAAGCAGCGTTACTGAACCCAAACCACGCGAGCAAGATTCTCAAGAAGAACTATCGCTCCAAATTACGAAAGATGAGCAAAACACCTCCAAAAGCCATCTTAGAATCTGAAGAAAGTTACTTGAACAATTTCCAAGAAGACGAGTATGAATCATCAACAAGCGACAATTTGACAAATGACACTTTGGAAATGTCAGAGAGCAAAAGCTCCAGACGAACTCCACCTTCCAAAGAAATTGAGGACCAATTTATGACAGCGTGTATGAAAGGAGATGTTATCACAGTGGAAAATGTGCTGAAATACGAAATTGAACACTTTGATTTTCACGACGCAAGAGGCTTCACTCCTCTAATGCATGCCATCAAAAATGGTCAAGAAGAACTAGTGAAAGCTTTGCTCTCAGATCCAAGAATCCGACAGGACGATTGCCTACTAGCGGCAGTCGATAGCGGGAACTATAACATCACCCGCTTTTTGATCGAGTACGGAATAGACCCAAATCAGGAAGCAAAATCTCCGGTTTTTGGGCATGGAGCAACACCATTGATTCTAGCTTGCATCATAAACCACGTAGAGCTGATTCGATTACTATTAGATAAAAATGCTGAACGTCTGTATATGGAACCCGAGATTCGAGGAACAACTTTGTACGATTGTCGTAAACGAATCAAGCTGTTACAGGCTCTTTCGAGTCCAGCCTACATTGCTCTAACCTGTGACGACCCCGTTAGTACTTGCTTCCAACTATCAAAACTTTCGCGATGGCTGGGAAGTTGTGAAAACGAGTTAGCTGAGGAATATTTTGCAATCTCCGAGCATTGCGAAACATTAGCGGCTGAGTTCGTAAACGCCGTCGAGGACAGTTTTGACATTATGACACTTTTGTCAATGACAACTGACTTGGACACTGGACGATGTGGTCTTGGAGAACCCTTGTGTCGTCTGAAAGAAGCCTTGACTGGCAATCATAAAAAGTTCATCGCACACTCACATTGTCAGCTAGCTCTGGCTGATGAATTCATAAAAGGCATGAAACAATGGCGGCATTTGGACAGCAGTAGAAAATTTCGATCAATTCTTCTTATGATTCTCTTAACTCCAATTTGGGCTCTTTTTTGTATTGTGCTTCCTCCCCACTGCCGAATCGCAAAATATTTGAAAATTCCATTTATGAAATTTATAGCCAATATTACTACATACTTAATTGTTATACTTATTATCGTATCGGAGCAAGTTCAAATTTTCCAGCCTAAAAAGGCAGTTTTTACGTCGCCGGAGTTCAATCACGGGTCGCCGTTTCGTTGGCGTGAAGTAATTTGCTTGCTCTGGTTACTCGGGCAAATAGTTGAAGAAATCCGCTCAGTTCTCGAATTGGGAACTTATCGGTACTTAACTAGCACCTGGAAAATGATGGATATGTTGATATGCATTGTGTTCAGTGTCGCGTTTATTTCTCGAAGCGTTGATGCTATGGATTTGTGGAATTTGAAAAATATAACCGATCGGCAGCAATGGGGAATTTTTGACCCTCTCTTAGTTTACGAAGCTGCAGTTTGCATTGGTACCCTTCTATCCGTTAATCGAATTCTCAACTACTTTCGCGCGCACAGACAACTTGGGAAATTGCAAATGAGTTTGGGTTCATCTTTTGGAGAGATTACCAAATTTATGGCGCTTTTTGTCGTTATGTATTTATCCTTCGCAGCCGCTATCAACGCTCTCTACTGGAAAGATCAATTTACTGCAGTAGACGCATGTTACGAAGAATTAGGGTCTGCAGAACAGCTTACTTTGAATCCGAATTCAATACTTGTGAAACCAATGAGTAAAAACGTCACAAAAGTCAATGAAAAATGTCCGTTCTATCTGCGCAAACGGTACCAACAGGAAGAATTTCAGTTCCAGACAATCGGAGGATGTCTTTATCAACTGTACTGGACCTTGTTCGGATACTCCGACATCGTATTCGCATCTAAAGTTTACAGACACTGGACTTTGCATACGTTAGTCGGTTCCTGTCTTTTCATCATGTTTAATTTTCTAGCGGTTGTTGTATTGTTGAACGTACTGATTGGCATGATTACCAAAGTCCTCGACAAAATTGAGGACAATATTGATGTAGAATGGAAATACGCTCGTTCTTCAATCTATGCGCAGTTTATAAACGATTCATACTGTTTACCGCCTCCATTTAACATCGTACCAACAATGCATCACTTGTTAAAACTGCTCGCGAAAATCAGCCAATGTTGTTGCGCTTCATCAAACGATCGGTGGTTATACTACGCCAAGCCTCACAAGTTAGAGAATCTGAACCGGAAACGTAAACAAGAGGGTAAGCTTGAGGAAATTGTACAGTCAATGAAAGATCAGTATTTACGAAATGAACAAAAGGAAGCCGAGAAGGAGGAAGTTACAATTGAACACGTGGACGGGTTACGTAACGACGTTTCAGGTTTAAAATTTGAGATTTTGGGTTACGTACGTCACGTTCCTCAAACCCTGGTCGACATGACAGACCGACAGCACGATATTTTGAAAGATCTATCGCGGGTAAAAAACAAACAAAACGATCATGAGAATCAACTACATGGGCACAGCAAACAACTTGACGCTTTTCACGAATTGCAAATGGGCAAATTAAACGATTTGGATAAGTCTCAACAGAATGAATTTCACAAAGTCATACTGGACAACCAGAAACGAATTAAAGAAGCTACCGATTATCAGACAGAACAAGCCAATCTTAATACACAATCAGCAAAGGAACGCATCATACAAGCCAAAGAGGAGCAACTTGTCAAGGTAGAGTTAATTTACCAAAAACAGGAAGCTTATTTCACCCAGTTGAAAATCGACCAGGACAACATAATGGCCAGACAAGCAATTGAGTCGCAAAATTACTATCAACAGTTCCAGAATATTTTGAATAAATTGCAACGTCACGAAAAAAGACTTGACGAGGTAGAATTACAGGGCAAAACACACTTTACCCACTTAGAGACACACAATGATAGTTTAATTCACGAAATGAACCAAAAGCAAGAGAAAAGATTTGAACAACTGAAAGACGAAAGCACGAAACTCTATTCGTCCCAAGCAGAAATTTTACATCAAAACCAGAAAAAGCAACTTGATGCAACCCAAAAATTACAGAAAGATTTGAATGAGAAATTTTTCCACGAAATGGAGCAAATGCGTAACAGTTACGAGCAAAGAATTGAGGTTATGATGAACCAGCACAGAAGCTTGGTCGAGACTCAGAACGAATTCATCAAAAGCATGTTATACGAAGCACAAAATACCATCATTCAATGTACCAAAAACGAATCCGAACGGATAATTGGTACAGGCACCTCAACGACAAACATCCCGAGTTTGTTCAGCGGTGACGAAAGCGCGTTTGGAAGCAACTTGTCATTGGGAAGCGGTGGTGACCACGACAAACCACGAAGCCAGATTCTCGGTTCCAAGATTCCGACCTTGACGCGGAAACCGCCCGCTCCTCCTGCAGTATACCAAGGCTATGTTGGGAACCTTGTCGGGTCCTATGATCATACAAACTCCGCAACGAGTCCAGATGACCCGAAAGGCGGAGGTGTTGGTTCTCTCAGTGGTCATGGATTTGGAAACGATCGACAGGCTCCTTCTGCAGTTAGCAGTGCAATTAGAAAACATTCCACCAATGCTATGGCCAGAGCTAGTGCTAAATTCTCAATGGGTCTCGACAGATCTGGATCAAAATGGTCGTGATCCAGCCAAATGTGTTCACTAAAACGCGTTGCCGCAAATATGAACGTCGCAGCTTACTTTGTGTTGCAAGCTTTAAGCTTTCTTTTGTAATAGATAAAAAATAGCGCTTAATAACTACCAAAAACAACAAGAACGCTCGAAAGATTACAGTTACTTTAGCGGCCTGTACAATTGCGCTGACAATGAAGCATGAAAACTTGATGGTCAATTGATAAACGAAAGACGACAAAAATACGATCGATTATTTACCAACAAATATCTATCAAGAAGAACGCGGCTATAAATTAGAAATACAAATCAACTATTTATTTTAATTCATTTTGTGTTCTGAGACTATTTATTTAATTGTAACATCGATAATTAACAATTTTAGAGCTCAATTTTCACAAAATACAATTTCATCCTGTTGTATTTATGGATCCGGTTTTCTCTTCCCTCGAAATGAATTTATAACCGTTGTAAATACAATCAATCAACCCGTCAAGCGATAGTTTAGTTTAACGTAAATAGCTTTAGGCTTTTAAATACCAAACCTGCTTCCTTTTCCAGTAAAGATTGACAAAATAAAATTGTTTTGACATTTTTCAACCACTTCGAATTTATCAAAGTGATATACTTTTTGGGTTTAACATCAGCCAGTTATAATTTAACCAGATATGTTTTCCGAAGAAGACATGAAAAAAAAGATAGGATCACAGGAAAAGGAAGCAGGACCAAAACAAGTAGTCGGACGAGGGAAGCAGGAAGCAAACGGAACAGTACAGAGTATAAGGAAAAGCAAAGACAGCTAGCTATATTGGTCCGAGGACCATTGATGACGTCAGCAAATTCTAAAAATCAGCAATGAGGATTTAGTTAGCTGTCTTTGCAATGTAAATAGCATCTACTACGCAGAGAAACTTATTCTTCGTGACACCTGCGCTTGCCTCGAATATGACCCACTTCGCTTGATAGAACTGCCACTGTGTTGTTTCTTGTGGCTCGAAACGCTGCCACGTTTATTGGAGCCGAATTTCGGCGACAGCTCTTTGCTTCCGATTTCTTGAGATACAAAACACGTGAATAGATTCAACAACCTGCCCCGTAATCCTTTCCTCTTCCGTGGCTTCCGTTTAATTTGACTTTTGTTGTTCAGCAGTAAGTTTTGCTGTTCGGGGAGAACTTCCTTCGAGGTCGCGGTTAAACTCTTCACCGATGCGTGTTGATTAGGTATAGATGGACAACTAGCCGCAATTTGAGGTTCTTCTGTTTTGAGCAACTGAATTTGGGCTTCCAATTTAGCTTCGTAGGTCTCATTTAAACTACTTCCCGGGTCCATGGTTGTTAATGCAGGCTCCGGTGGTTCTGGCGAATGTATGTCGATGATACTTCCTGAGGGACATTGCACGTAAACTTTGCACTGACTGCTTTGCACACCCGATTGCGCGAGTTTCACCATAGACTGAGAGGCATTACATTGAGCTGCAATGTCGAGGCGTGAAGCATTTGGGGTGTGAGTTTTGCACAGACCAGCCGAATGCCCAGGGCAATTATCCATAGGTTTTGTATATCCACACAGAGAACATAGTTTTGGCCCAAGTGTTATTTTTAGACGTTTGATCAAATCCGCTGTTCCCGTTCGACCACAATACGTTGCCCAAGCATCTGCTGTTAATTGTTTTTGACCATCGGTAATAAAAGGCGAAGCTCCAGATAAGATAAGTAGTCGTGCGCATTCGGAATTGCCTTGAATGGCGGCCTTCATTAAAGAGTTGAGACCAAAATCATTGATATGATCAACATCGAGGGATGGGAAATAGTTGAGGAGAATTGATACGACCAATTCGTGACCCGCTTGTGATGCGTACATTAAAGGCGTATTACCGTCTTTATCCGCAATGTTTGGATCAATCATGTGGTCACCACATCTCGCTAAAGTCTTTACAATGTCATCATAACCATACTCACATGCATAAGATAGTCCAGTACGACCATTGGAGTCGCGATAGTTGACCACGTGATCGGTCAAAGCGTTTTCTTGAATCATACTTTGTATGATATGCTGTTCGCCAAAATGGCAGCTGTCCAGGTAGATTTGGATCATTTGAGATGAAATTTTTCGGTATCGCATAGCCATACGATGCAATTTTTCCTCATCAAAAGAGTAAACATCGTCACTGTCGCCGAGAAAATAGCTCCCTTCAGTGACCGCCGGCTCTTCCATTGTTTTATTATTCAAATATTCGAAGGTACATTCAAAGCGTGCTGTAGAAGAGGTTAGCAGTGGCGATTAATCAAAGTTTATTTACACCTAAACAAACAAGATCATTTCTAGAAATATCGACAAAGGCTATGATAATTTCTGAACAAACAGTGAATGCGCATAGCCCATACAATTATTGGTAAGAGACAAGACGGGTCCCTTTAGTCTATGCCTGACACAGCATAGTACAACAATCCACAGTAGAGCAATGGAAAGAAACTAGACAATAGTGATAAGGCACGTTAGTTTACGAAGATTGCCATTTTTGAATATTCCCACTTTTGCCACCCTTAAGAGCAAAGCAGTGATGAAAGTCTTTTCAACATATTTTCCTTCCATCGCTGGTTGCTTATTTGGTGCAACCTTGAAATTAAAAACGTTGAGATTACAAGAAATTACAAATTAATAGTTTTTTTTCAATTTGATCACAATTCACTCGACTGTTTTTTTTTGACAAAATTGTTTTGTTTCCAGCCAGCAAAACACCATAAAAGGATCTCTTGAAAAGTGATCAATGAATTTGAACTTTGTCGTTTTCTCATTCCAAATGCACGAATTTTTTTGCTTGATTGTGATATTTTTTACTTTGGTTCCGTTTGATAAGTACACGAAATTTGCTGTTTTAAGATACCGATTTCTGATCTGATTAGCTGTCTCTCAATTTTCACTGTTACTTCGCTGCATTGTCGAAAACTCTGTTGGTTTTATAATGATAAGAATCCGAATCAATTCAAATGTCGAGTCTTCAGTCTCGTTCAACATTTTAAACATGAAGATTCCAGATTTTTTGTGTTCCTTCTTTTGTCTGAGAGCAAGATAGCTGGAAGACCTGCGGTACAGTTTGTTTATATAAAATATATTTGGTTCCCATTTTTCCATAGCCAAAGCTTCTAAAAACGTTTCTACTGATGTATTCAAAAATGTTCGGGAAGTTTTGAATTAGATGAAAGACAGTTTGTTCCGTTGAAATAGTCAACATTGTAGTTGTGTCTCGTCGAGCATTGTAGTTGTGTCTTGTCCCGTTGAAATAGTCAACATTGTAGTTGACTCATCTTTTGCAAAAATCTTATTGATTTACGTATTTTTTCCCTCATTTGATGTCCCTTAATTGCACTACATTTTCTTATAGTTTTACCCATGGATTTGACACAACCAGAACTCAAATATATAAAATATTTTACGAGATCAGTTGACCTGTTACTGCTTTTTCTAAATTGTTAGCTTCTAAGTTTCTGCAGCCAGTATCGAAAAAATAATAAAAGGAATTGCTTCGGTCTACAGTAATGATGCAAGTTGGGAAAACTTAGGGGGTTTAAGTATAATGTAGTAGCAAGGCTTCACTTAATGTAACGCAGTGGATGTTTTCATCCACTGTTTCATTTAACTCTTTTGGTGGAGGTTTATGATTATAAAAGTAAAGCGAGCAACAGATTAGGTTACTTTATTAAGCCTGCTACATATTTCGACCCAAAAGGCACTCTCTGTAACAATGTAGAATTAATTAATTTTAAATGGACTGTCTTTACAGGTTGAACTTCTTTGATGCATTTTTCTCAAAAGTGTTTGTAAAGTTTGAGTACAGCTTCGAATACCTGTCAAATATTCAAATTTGTCGAAAGTTTGTTACATGGCTAAATGTTGCTGCTTTTCGATTTTTCACATTTTTTCCTGTTGAACGAATTCAAAATGTACTTGTGTTTTTTCATATTGACGCAACAATCGATATAATTTGCTGTTTTGCCCGCATTTAATATCCTCATTAACGAAAATTCCCAAGAGATTTAGCAAAAGCCAAAGTTATTGCATTGCATAAGGAGGGTGATAAGACCGATGCAAACAATTTAAGGCCAATAACGCTGCTTAATACTTGGATTAAAGTTTTTGAAAGAACTATGTATAATCGATTGTATAACTTTGTCGAGCATAACATGTTGTTTACGAATAAACATTTTGTTTTCAGGCGGAGACAATGTACGGCTGATTCCATGGTCAAAAATATTGAAGGAATCGAAATCGCACAAATAAGTTAATACTAAGTTTTTTTCTTGATCTAAATGAGGCGTTTGATAAGATAGATCAACAAACTTTGATGCACAAGTTAGAATGCTATGGTATTCGCGGTAACTGTCACAAATGGTTTGCATCCCATTTATCGAATAGATACCAAAGAGTTCAAGTCAACGGATGCTTATCAACCTGGAGAAAGTTAAATTGTGACGCATCAAGGATCATATTCGGACCTCTATGATTAATTAATTATAATAATGATATTACAACAAGCTGCAAATTCAAACATAAATCTGTATGACGTTGACAAAAATATATCGGTTGGATGTAAACCTGAGGATATTGAGATGGATCTCAATGAAATTGCCAGTTGGCTATTAGCAAACAAATTGTCACTTAAACTTCCCAACCAAATGGTCCCTTAAGATAAAAGTTTAATTAAATCTAAGTGCTAATGCTTGCAATCAACATTATAGCATGAATAATGTCCGGTTACTATTAAACAACGGTGCAAGTACCTTGGTTTTAATTTAGATTCTAAACTGAAGTTCAAGTTACATATTGACTATGTTAAAAAGTGATTCGGTAAACAGTGTGGTATTATTTGTAAGATAAGTCATTACGTACCAAGGCAGTTGCTAATTCCCTACAACAGAAGCAATGTAAATCTAATAATACAATACAGCAAATTATGTTACGGTTGCACAAAATTTTCAAATTTGGAAAAAATTTATCTACAGAAAAATTAAAGTTCATTTATTTTCCTAAACGCCGTGATCATTGTGAAGATATACTTCAGAGACACAAAATATTATCAGTATTCGAACTACATATCTACGAAATGCTCAAGTTTGTCCTGAGATCTATACACTAATTGCATTCTGAAAAATACAGTAATGATTTGATCGTTTTGAGAAAAGATTTATTTTGCATGAACCTCTTTGTAAAAAAAGCTGGAAGAATGACAGTGCGATTTCCCGCCGCAAAACTTTATAATCTGTTAGCAAAACAGAATCTCATTACTACTTTTGATAACTGCACTGTTAATGGCATAAGTAAATTTTATCACAAATTGAAAGACACTTACATACTTAATAACAGAGCTTGTAAAACGCATGTTTGTTCTGTAAGGGTTAAATCTATAAAACCATTTACGTACATGCTGCAGCACTATCAGCAAAAGCCTGGCTTGTGAAGGAAAATGAACTTTGAATACCAGTTTGAATTTTCTGGCACAAATTTTCCTTATTGAAATTTAAATGGGGAAAAATTTATTTTTTAATGTATTTCCTTGACGTATGCATTCATTTAATCCTGAAAAAATCTCATAAATGAAGTTTAGAAGGGCAGAGTTTTAAGGACAATTTGTCTGTGGTCTGTTCCCTCCGAGTCTCTTTATAGATTGATGTATGTTAAAGTTTCTTTATATTGTGTACATGGAGAAATTCTTTTTCTTTTGAAGCGAGCCTTGTTTCAAGGAACTCCTGACACGGCTCGACAGAAACTGCCATTTCAAATAATTTTTGCACTGAATGGAAAATTGAAGTATCAAATAGAATTTAAAAATCCAGAATTTTTTTAAACGATAGATTAACTTTAAAAAATCAGTAGTTTCATTTTTAATAGTTTTCAACGCAGACATTGCAAAATTAGGCGATTGACAATTAAAACACATGAATTTGACAGATTTGAATACTGAATAGTAAATTTTCTGTTGCAAATAGAACAATCTCTTGAGTAATAGTCATTCGACATGTCATTTTACACTCATTTGCATGTTGAAATGTTAGTAAAATTGACTACTTTTCATTCTCAAATGCAATTTTAAGTCTTTCAATTAACGTTCACCTAATTTCCACAAAGTTTCTTTCCACGACAAAAATTGCTTTCGTTCAACCTACCTAGTCCCCCATAAAATTTTTAAGATTCATTTATGGTGAAAGAAGGCGAACATCATAGAAATTCGCAATCGGTCGACAATTTGGCTTTCCAAGCAGCAAAAGTTGTACTTCAAACACGGAAATAACATTTAAGCCAATACGCGATTGTTGCGTGGAAGCTCAAGCCACAAAATACGCATACACGCCTGTTGTGTTTTCTAGCAAACTCAGTCTAAATCGGACAAGACGCGTGTGCAAGTCCAATCGAAGAAGTGCTTTAATTAATTGCTCTTTGTCGCTTCTCACTAATTGCCTGATTTCAGAAAAAATAGCTTCGATTTCTCGCGATGACGCACCTTCCAATTTTGTATGCATATTCCATCTCAACATTTCAAGCGAGAACGCTTTCATGCCCTTATTCGTTGCAGTGCACAGTAATGACTTACCAAATCACACACAAAAAAAAAACAAAATCAGATGAGGTATCAGAAGGACAAAATTTGGATCATCAGTAAAATTTGGAAGCCAGGAACAAAGTTTAAGAAATGGAATTCTTTTACCGTGACAGAATAAGAGCAACTGCAATATGTTTTTACAGTGCAAATATATCTCAAAGTACTTTTCATTTGGCCAGAGAAGAAAACTTTTTCAAAAAATTGTCAGAAGTCAGCCATGTTTCCACGATTTTGTTTTCTGAGAAAAATGTATTCATTCAACGCCTGTCTACCAATAAGTTTCCCCGCCGAATTGAGTTTAGCTGCTAAAAATTGTGAAGGAAACTCTTAGCTCAACATTTTGAGTGAAACACTTCAGGCAAAGTTCAAAAAGTCGGGGGCCAAAAAGTCAAATTACCCAAGCCCACCAGTTACACAGCACAGCCCGTGTCATTACACAATAAATCATTCTGTAAAAATATGGTACGTGTGTCTGGGGTGCAAATACAAAGCACTCTTGCGTCCCAATTATATTGAGATTGTGACTCACCAGATACCCCACCCCCAATGTAACGTTAATGAACTACTTCCAAGTTTCATAGAAAAAAAATTGTCACAATCACAACTTCTTCAGAACTTTTCGGACTCGGATATCTAACGCAAAAGCAAATTCAATCATAATTGACAGAACGTGAAAGCATCAAATTTGAGAGAGCTTTTTACATGGGAAACCTGGATGAAGTTCATCAACTTGACATTGGAGTATCTGGTAAGTTACCATTACTTATTATCAAAATTTTATAGGGATGCAAGACCACTAGTGCTGTGGATCAATGGTGTAAAAATTATTTCCAAAATGTGATCAACGTCAGTAATAGCACGTCAAAAATTGATCAGAATAAATAAACAACGAAAAAGACAAACACCCTCATAACAATCATAATATTAGTTCAAAGGTTATCACAGCCGCAATCCGAACACTTCAAGAAATTTGAAACAGCTGATGGATCTCAGGTTAAGTCAACGAAACAAAATTCATCAACGTATCTTGACTTCAAAAACTATTAATATAGCATCGAATTAATTGTTCCGACCCCTCCTGAGGGGGGGGGGGGGGGGGACTATGAAATTTTCACCGATCGATATATTCATCGTAGAGAGTTGTGAGTGGTATCATTAAAAAGCCTGTCCAGCGTAGAATATGGAATTAAAAAGATTTTTTTGAATTTCGTTTTCTACAGAGAGTTATCGAGACTTGAAGTTTTGTGAATAGTAGACGGAAATCCGTTGTTTTTATTCACATTTTCCGGACTTTAGACCAAATTTTCATCAATTTTGCTAAAATTTGTTAATTTTTATAACGAAAATTTTGTTGGGCTTACTTTTCAGTATAGCCGAGGCTTGCCGATTGGTTTTATCCGAGTCTTTTGGTTATCGTGGTTTCAATTTTTGTGAATATTAGACCGTTTGCGTTATTTTTCGGAATTTTTGCCTAAAGGTTTGTCAATTTTGCTAAAATATGTAAAAATTGTTAACAATAACACTTTTGAATTTGTTTTTAGAGACAAAACGTCTTGTTGACTATTTTGATTTGATTTTTTTGGCTAATAATTTGGGTAAATGTTTCAAAATTCAGCCTTTTTGATCAAAAATTGCCCGAAATAAGCTTCTTTAGTCCACTTAGACAAAATTTCCCGGAATTTCACACCCAAAACAACTAACACAATCCTTTTAAACTACAAAAGGAAACTAGTCCTACTTTCACTTCTATTGAGAGTAGTCTGGAATTAAAATTTTACGTTTTGCTAACTTTTAACTCTAGGATTATCAAAAAACAGCATCTATTTCTGATCTTTTAAATAATAATTATCTAGATCTAACACATTCGAAACAATCGAGTGTTCTCAATGAAAGAACAGCAATAACATGGCAGTTTTTGGTCCAATCTTGGACTGTTACAGTCCACCAAATATAATACAGATTGTAATAGGTCGGTTTTTTTAAATCGATCTTTTTTATGTTAATTAAAGAACAGAACAATTCAAATCAAAGCTTACCGTTGATAGCTACAGTTGACCTCCTAATTAGTTCTCAATTAATGTATTTAGTCTTTTTAATGGAAAGATTACGGTCCTTTTGACTTTTAAAGATGTTTGATTTTTAAATTAACAATGGCATATTGAACAGTCCCACTCTTTTTCTTTTAATTTGTTCATTTTGTAGCTTACTGTCAGCAAAGAAAGAATTTTTCAGCCTCTTAGTTCTACTGAACTAAAACTTATTATGTTTCGCGGTTTTACGCGTTAAGTTATGATTTTCTGGCGCTAATACTACGAGATTTCACAGTTTGTTTTCGATTTTAAGGCATTGGCCCCTTTTTCACGTTTTTATTTCGTTTTGTCACATTATCAAATAATGACAGTTCTCTTATTACAATATTGGCGTACAAGAAAGCACACAATTGAACATAGAAAAGTCATAGATTATGGTTTTAATGGCTTCAACACCCCTTTCTCGAAGAATTTAATTGAATTTTTCACATTGGTCTTTAACTGTAGATTTTACTTTGCCTTTTAAGTCGTATGAAAACTCCTGGATAATGACCGGTTTGCTTGACTTTTCACGGTGAAAAAATTGAGCCGAGATTCTGATTTGAGTAGACAGCTGATGGTTTTCATGACTTTGAAAACAATTGTTTTCAAAAAATGAAAAAAAAACTTTTTAACTTCGCATTTTGGCTCTCTTTTATTTGTCACCTAGTCTCGTTAATTACATGTCACATATAACAATTTTGTCCTCTGGGGAAGGTGCAAGTGTACAAAATTTAATGTTTCTCGCTTCGACACGGGTTTTTGGAAAAAAAAGTAAACTAAATTTTGATGTTTGTCTATAATTGGCGTTTTTTTGACATATGCTGAATAAATGCAGGTCTCAAGCACTTCTTTTGGGCGAACAAAAGACCTATTTAAATCTTTCTTTTTGCACCTGATGGCTTTCATGACTTTAAAAATAATTGTTTTCGAAAAACACAAAAATATTACTTAATTTTGTTGTTTCTTTTTTTGTTTACTTGTTTCAGATTCTCATTAATGAGTTAAAAAGAGGTTGCATACCACGTTATTGGCGTTCGAGGAAGGCTCAATTGAACAAATCTTGTGGCGAAAATCTGACTTTACGGCTTCCACAGGATTTTCTCGCAAAGTTTAATTGAATTTTTGTTTGTTGTCTCCATTAGTTGTTCTTTTTTGAACCGCAATAAAATTGGTTGATAACAGGTCTTACTGCCCTCCTATAAAACCATATGTGATCATAAACATCTTGGAAGTGTTCAATTGCTATCTAATGGTTTTCATTACTCAGAAATTAATTGTTTTTAAAAATATAAGCCAACTTTTTATTGCTGTTTTTTTCTGTTTTGTCTAATAATTGCCGAGCCTTATTATGGAGTGGTCCCATATCTTTTCTTGTGAGTACAAGTTATTTTGGTTAATTTTCAGTTTTATCTGAAGCTATTTTTACTTTGTTATTAAGTTTTTCTTTGTAAAAAAAATGGGACACAAAATTTTGGATGTAATTAATGTTGTTATTGTTGTTTAATTTTGTGTTCGTCTTCACTTGTTTTCTTAATAATGGTTGATCTCATCAATCTTATGTGACATTTTTTACTACACTTAGTCATTTGCGTTGCAGGGGATTTTTTTTGTTCAGACAGATTTCTTAAAAAAAACTTCATTTGGTAGACACTTATGCCAAAAATGTGGATGAGCGGGGTCGGAACTTTATGTGCGAACGCACATTACCGAGCCTCCTTTTTATTTGAGTAACTCAATTTGATGTCAACGCAGGCACTGTAGTAAAACAATGCACGCATTCAGTACACCGCTTAGAAAAATTATTGTGGAAGACTACATCTTTGTTAATGTCAAAAGAATCGCAATCTAAGCTGCCGGATGAACAAAAGGAATTAGACAAACGAGAGACAGTTCACCAGAAAATAGCTTCTCAAATATCTCTCCATAATTATCACTCGCTAAAAACAACTTTTGCCTATAGACAAAAAGGAAATAAACGTAATCTCACAGGAAGAAAAAAAAGGTAATCAAGTCTTCATAATTATTATAAAAAACGTTTGAACAAGAGAAACTAAATTAGGGGAACTTATTGAAATCGCTAATTCGCTTGAGTCGCGAAAAGACTTGAATAGAGACGGAACATAGACGCTACATTTTTTTCTCATTTTCTGACGTGTCAACCTATACAAACAATTTCTTTAGATACTAGTCCGAGAAACTCCTCAACTACAATTATTACAACTCTGGTGATTATGAATTTAGTCGAAGAATTCATAAAAAAACGGCTTACCTTCGGACCAGTTGCTCATATAAAATTTTAAAAAATCATTTGGGTGCAGATTGGTAAAAAAAATATTGTATCAACCAGTTCGCAAAAAAACATTTGTTCATCTATATTTCTTAGGCGGCTTGCTAGAAATACGCTTGAAACTAAGATCTACATCAAAGAAGGATAACTGAGACTAAATTTGAAATTTTCATTAACATTAAGATTTTCATCTCTCAGAGCTCGATAATCTCAAACAAAGGGGGGGGGGTCTAGCTTCACTCAAAAACTTCGGATGTTGGAAAGCAAAACACAATTTAGTTCAGGCTATATAGAGAGGACACCATTTAAATTTCTCAAACATCAATCACCAAAGAAGTAAGAATCAATTCACAAAATTTGAGAATATATATGCAAGTCCGGCTTTTTCTTCATACAAGATTTCTCTTTTTGCCAACGTATCGTTGAGAAAAAAAACATTCGAGGCTAGTTTTGATTTTTTATACAAAACTCCACAATTTTTTTTGCAGGTTGAAAAAGGGAGATGTTTAAAAATAGAAAGATTGAAAGGAAATGTGGTGGGAGGTGATATTATATTCCATTACCAACATTATATTTGATTAAACAAATCTTTTTGAAAACGAAAACAAAGAGAAAATTTCCAAAAAAAAATTACAGAAGACATAATTTTTCTAACCCCTGGAGTCAATTTTCAATTTCAAAAATTACAACATTTGCGGCACCTTAAAAAAGGGAGCTAAACGCTTCTTCTAACGAAAGAGGAAATGACCAAACGATTTGGAATTGTATGTATCTTCTTGGTGGTTCTCTAATATGGACTCAATGACTTGATTCAACGAAAAACGTAGAACATTAAAACTTTTCTGAATTAAAAGAAAGATCGAAATTTGTGGACACTACACGAAATAGTCTGTGGGCACTACACGAAATAGAAACTCTAAACCTGATAATATTAAACAAAAACAAAAACTAATTTGATTGAAAATTCTCGTAATTGACCAAATTTGAGATTCTTGAGATCAAAACATTTCGTAAAAAAAAGAAAAGTTGTTCTGTTCTCAAATCTACATTCTGTTTTCCAGATGCTTCCATTTTAAGCTCGTGTGCCTCCAGTTAGCCATCAAAATAAATCAGTAAAAAAGGGGAAGCCATAAGTATACTTTGTTTCAAAAATTTTTGATGTAGAAAGTTAGATTTTTGCGCTCACCTACGCATTGTTACTCCTCCACAAATTTCAGATGCAATTATGGCAGTAAAATGGCTGAATTGGTTCTTTGAGGGACAAATAAAAAAACATGCCGACAGATTGCCGGAAAATAGCCGCCGTTGATTCCCATAACTCTATTGGGATTGAAAGAAAAGAAAATATCAACAAAAATGGATTTTTGTATAAAAAAAATTTATGTGCAATTTATTTTGATGTCATTTCGTAATTAAACATACTCCCGTCTTTTCGTGAGAGGCTACAGGGTCTAGTATCAATACCAATAAGCATTATAGATAGTAACTAAAACTTATGAGAACAATGTGCAAGTACCGGGCATATAAAAATGGGCTTTATGGGTTTATCCCATTTCTATTTATGACTTTGACTTTTTAATACTGACTCTCTTAATTTTGAATTGCTGAGCAGCTGCTGTCTAAAAGGACTTTGAGCAGAATGACAGAAGAGTGAAACTAGCCTAGAAAAGTCAAAAAGATTTCACGCAAAATGTCGAAAAAGCGGCAAAATGGGTAAAGCGAATAAAAAGTTCGACGAAGTAAAAAAACATAGCAGGACAAGTCCTGACGTACAATTCAAAGAATTTTCATTGACTAAACAGAAAACTAGACCTAGAACGGACTATGAATGGATTGGGAAAATCATTTAGAAAAAAATCCGATCCAAAAAATCGAAAAAACAGAAAAAATCAAAGTGAAATTGCCGCATGTGAACAAAAAACCACTACCGATAAAACGAATTTTTGTTCAAACACCGTATTCTCACTCTACTTTAAAATTAGAGCGAAAAAATTTCACGCCGCAAAACCACTCGCTTTTTCGCTCCATTTCCTGATTCGGCGTGACCAAAATCACTACTCCAATTTGACTTCAAAAATCATGAAAATGTGTGAACAGATCTTAAAAAAAAAGACAGCGCCCCAATACAATTCAAATTCTTTGAATTGTAAAAATAGGAGCGCTATAATAGCCGGCTGAGAAGATGAGGGCGGCCATTAAATAAGAAAGATTGAAATTGACAAAAATTTTTCCAAAGTTTAAAAAATTGTTCTAACTCAGTGTGCAGTTAGATTCTAAACCTTTCTTTACGTCGGCTTCTAAACTGAAGGGTATAAAGCTTAATACTAATATCAGCTAGCAGTCGCTCCAATGAACTTCGATAGCCTAACACACTATGAATTAACCGGGCTTTATCGGTTTATCCCGTTTCTTTTGATTTTGCTCTTTTGATATTGATCATCTTCACTATATTGACAAAATTCAGAACCAATCAAATGAAACAGTGACAAACGTCAAACGTGAAAATCGTTAAGGTGAAAATCGTTACTTATGTATAACGAAAAACGTGATTAAAGGGTAAAGCGAATAAAAAGAGCGCCTAAATAATAGCCGTTTGAGAGGCTGACGGCGGCTATTAACAAAAGCAACCACGAAGAAATAACAAAAATATTTTTCGTTTTCAGATTTAATCACTTCAATATTGAATTATCTTTGATACTTGCATGGATTAAACGGTTTTATAATTATTATCAAACTTATTTGACAAGAATTCAATAGGACTGATTTATAGTTTTCACTTAAAAAAAAACTTCTATTCGTGAGGTAGAAAAAAAATTTTTCTTAATTGCTGTAAAATAATAACCGAAAGCAAGTCCTTAAGTTAACTTAGGTTCATTTATGACTATATTTAGCTGAAATGATCAAATACAGGGAATTTCCAACAAGAACAAAAAAACAGAGAAGAATGTTTTTCAACACTGCAACGTTCTTCACAACTTATCTTTGGCTGACTTCAAAACACGCTTTCTAAAATTGACTGATGAAAGTAGATGGAAACATCTATATTTTTGATTTGTTTTTCGTTAACAATTTCTTGAGATAAAATTTGAAATCGATCTTGAAACACATTGCGTGGTAGATTTGTTACTTCGAGTACGTTAGAAAAATATTCAGACAAAACATACTTCCACATTACTTATTTGCTGGCTACTGCCATTGTGGAAACCGACTAATGTAATTTAATTTAGACAAAATGTCGATTGCGACTGATTGCTCTAGTTGAATTTTAACTTTCTGAAAAATTTATTGCAAATCAAGACAATATGTATTGTTTTAGATCTGTTAAAGTTATATCAAAAGTTGATGTAATTTTTTCAATTAAAGAAAATTGTAATTAAGATTGAACTGAAAAAATCGCTTCAATTTTAGTTTTTCAAAACAGAGAACTACAGAACAAGGAAAAGCGTTTTACAAACTTGGGACTTATGTTAGAACATTATATGCTACGCAGTCTCGCACAAGCTGTCTTGCTTATCAGACAAATGTATTCCGAGACATGCTACTACAAAAAAACTATAACTGGCTAAACAACGAAAAAAATGCAGCTTCAAATAAGAACAGGTTGCGGAAAAAGCGTTCCGTTAAAAACACTAGATGCTCATTAAATTCAAACTCATTTAATAAAAGAACACCTTTTATGGCCATTTAGCATTTTGAGGGAAAAGTATGGCAAACAGAGTGGCTCAGTTTGCCTCAATCGATGAAACAGAAGCCAAACAGATGTTTGAAAAAAATGAAGTCTTCAGGGAAATGTTTCAAAGAAGAAAATTTAATAATTCACAAAAGGCTCTGCAAAGCTGTGAACTTTATTTGACCCAAACTAGAAAGCCTTCTCCCTTTATAGCACTTGAGCAGCTATGCGATCAATGCAACCTTTTTTATGCGAAAAAGTGTTTTAATCGACAACAGAAAACTGCAGTTGAAGCGATTATCACATGAAACGAAGCAGAATTGCTCTATTTGTCGAAAGCTTCAACAAATTTGGTAGTGGTATAATAACTGTTGATTTTCCATAATACGTATGTTATTCTCAAATGGTAAAAAAGTATTACTAATTCACAAAGGAACAAAGAATAGAACAAACATAAAAATTTAAACAAAACAAATAATTTTCTAAGAAACGCATGCTCGAAATATCTGAAAAAGAGAAACTCGTAATGGGAGTTATGAATTTTTATGAATCTCCCATCAAAAATCAGGTTTACAACAAGTGCCAATAATAAACGCATCAAATCAATTCCAATTAACGACAACATTCCTGAACAACTCTTGACAGAATTTGTTCTCAAAAGTTAGAAAAATAATCACTGGTGTCTTTTATACTATGTCAACTAAAATAGCCGGAAAAAAATAGCTTGACATTTCAAGCTAAAACTTTAGATTAAAAAAGGACACCTCCGGGCGTTACCTGTTATCCAGTTTTGAGGACGAAAATTCAAATGGTCAGACGGAATATCAGTCAAGCAAAAAATCGCATAAAAAAGACCACAGGACTAATATTATTGCCACAAACTGCGGGTTTTTGCATTCTGTTCTCAGAAAAAAAACAATTCATGTTACCAAAATAACAAAAAGTAGAAAACACGGCCTCAAAATTTTTGCTCACTTAAAGAGCGCACATTTTCAAACAACTGCATTTACCTGGAAATTTATAATTGCTGTAACAGATAATTATATAATAAAACGGTTGAAGCAAACGAATGAAGTTTTTTAAAACGTGTCACAGAAAACAAATCTACTCATCTATACACTACCTTTAGCATTTGAATGGAGGTTGTGCTCAGCTATTAAATTGTTCAAATATGCTGGGGGAAAACAAACAATTAACGATCCCAAAGGTGAAAAATTGACAACTATCAAGAGTTCTAGCAGACAGCCAAGACGTCTGAACAAAATTTCAATTGAGGCCAAAACGGTTTGTCAATTAGCGCACAGACAACAACAACGGGAGCAATCCTCTTATTCAACAAACAAATAAGAGCCAATATTCAGCACCAACAAAAGATGTTCGATGATTGAAACATCATCGCCTTGAAAATCATTTTCACTTTTACAAATGAAAAAGGCTTTGTGTGTACTCAAAACAGTTATCCAATAGAAACATCTCTAAGGAGGTGCAGGGGTGCAAAAAGCATCCAATTTAATAAAATCACGATAGCGTAAAACTCCGATTTCAAACATAACCGACTAACGTCGGGCGAATTGCTCTCAAATGGAGGGGAAGGCTCAACCTCGAAAAACCACCCTTCGCACCGTAAGTATAGGTCTCAAAAACAGTTTCTGTGAATCGCAAACTTGAGATTAGTAAACTGAAGGGCTATAAGAGAACTTAATACCCGCTGGGTGTCACCTGTTTACCCCGTTTTTGAGGACGAAAAGTCAAATGGGTCAGACGAAAAATCGGTCAAGCGAAAAATGGCATTAAAAACATAGCCGGATGAATTCTGGAAACAACTCCCCGACAAAACTCGTTTTCAAATAGCTACTTCCTCAATAAACGCATAAAAGCAGAGAAAACAACCTGAAGTCAAATTAGTAAAAAAAATAGTTATATTGAACTAAAATTGCGAAAAATTAGTTCCTTTTTCAAATAGTACAAGCACACAAAAACAAAACACGTTGTTTCAAGCAGTAAACTATTAATATAAACACAAAATAAAAGCTCAGCCTTAATAATCTCAAAAACATTTTTATTTCCGAAAAAAGGTTTTTAAAAGGAGAAAAAATAAGAGAAACGAAAATAATGAGAATAACTGTATCAATTTAATTTTGTCGAATTTCATGGAAAAACACAACTTGGTGCAAATATAAACTTTGTAGCAAAAAAACGCCTACATGCATAAGTCTTGAATTTTTTGCCAATATATTGAATAAAACGATACAAAATGGGCCAGAAATAGACTTAAAACTACCAAAAACGCTGGAAAACCGTCAAAATAGCGTTAGACTACAATAACTTGACAGACTACATACAACTTTAAACCAAAAAAAATCTTCAAAATAACAAATTAAAAAAATCAATCGTGCTTGACAAAATAAAAAACAAAGAGAAAAAACTACAGACAGAAGGCGAAGGCTGGAACAAATACTAAAATGTGGAGCAAATGAGCACATTGTCAAAAACAAGGAAACGAAAAGATAACTTCATAAAATCGGCAAATAATAGACCAAATTGATTCAAAAAGATATATAAAACAAGTACCTTTTTAAACAGAAGGACGACTTCTGCAACCCTACCAAGGCTCAAAAACTTCACAGTCGTCTTTCTGTTTAAAAAAAATTGAAAAACAATTAGATTCAAAGATTTTTTTTAATTTGCAAAAAAAATGTCAAAGATTGTCAGAGTTGTAATTGAAGATCAAGCTTTCTCTGAAAATCAAAAATATAACTTCAATAACTAAATCAGATTCATTAACAAGAAAATAAAACCCTGGCTGCGCACTAAGAATTTTTCTACTAACTAAAATCAAAAACAACCAGAATAACAAAAAAAATTGGTCGAAAAAAATCGGATAAGTATGTGTATGATATTAAAAAAACAGGGTATCATAACAAAAACAGGTGTTCAAAGTACGAATTGTCAAAAAAACGTTGCCATATGTAGTTATTTTTTCGAAAAACTGCTGAAAGGTTCAAAATTGAACAGAAATATAAATTTTAAAGAAATGTGCCCGTTTTACACTTGAAACGCATCACTAGGCTCTGAAAACGTTTTGGTAGCAATTTAAAAAAGTCATACACAACTGCGGCGTCGATCAAAATTATTTCTATTAAAAACCAAATTACAATTTTATAAAAAAATGAGCCAAACGGACGAAAAACAGCTAAGCTAAATACGGCTATCTATAAGCGCCTTTCTCTTAAAAACAATCCTCTCAAAAACAAAGTCAAAAAGTCATTCCCTGCAAGCAGCGAATGATCAGAAGAAATGCTCAGCAAAAATTTGTTCACCTTCGCGTTTAGGTCAAAATGCCGCATGAAAAAATCATGAAAGAAAAGACCGATAGAAAACCAATACTCCCATTCAAATCGTCTAAGGAGCTTCAAATGATCTTATCATGGTGCAAAGTTTGAAATGAAGCGCAAAAAATCCGTCAAAAACATTTACTCAAGACAAACAACAGAAACATATCCGATAGATTGTCGAAGATAGCCACGATAGATGCTTGTGGCCTTCCATGGAGCTGAGACAACTAAAGAAATAAGATAGACAGATTGACCATCAGTCCTTTAATAGACTACTGGATTTTTGCGTTAGATTCGGATTGTCATTTTTTGAGACACATACGCTCTATAAGGAAAAAGCCCAAAGAGTTTTTTTCAACTTTAAAATTCGAAATCAAAAACTCCAGACTCTAGGGCAAATACGTTTGGCACTACTTAGATGCACACTATTGATCTTTAACTAGGAAAATCTCATAAAAATTTAAGTTCATTTATTGAGTTGAGAAGTCACTTTTAATGAGGTAAGTCACGCAATTAGCCTAAAATCAGAACTAATGATGTCACGCAGAAAAATTTTAACTGCAAAGCAGTAGAAGTCACTGAAATTGTCAATGGTCGCATCGACGGAGACGACGCATTAAAAAACAGCAGGACAAGTCATGACGTACAATTCAAAGAATTTTCATTGACTAAAATAAAAGACTAGACCTGTAACGGACTATTAGTGAAATGGGAAAACCGATTCGATAAAAAACAAGAAAATCAAAGAGAAATTGCCGCATGTGAACAAAAAACCACTAGCGAGAAAGCAAAATTTTGTTCGAACACTATTTTCTCACTACGTTAAAAATAGAGCAAAAAACATTCACGCCGCAAAACCACTCCTTTTTTCGATCCACTTCATGTTTCGGCGTGATCAAAATCACTACTTCAATTTCACTTCAAAACTCATGAAAACGTGTGAACAGAACTTAAAAAAAAACAGCGCCCCATAACAATTAAAATTCTTTGGATTGTAAAAACATAGGACAAGTTCTGAATTACAATCCAAAAAATTGATTTTGCTTTGACCTGTCAAAAAAGGCGTGTTAGATGTCCAAAGAGAACAATTAGTTTGGCACAACTGAGAAAAAGCAGTTTTACCACAAGAACAGAAAAAAAACAGGCAAAACTAGATATTTAGATCTATTTTTAAAGATAAGGAAAAATAAAAAACTACTTCTAAGAACTCATGACAATAACTAAAGTGTTTCTCAATATCATCCGATGAAACCTATCATTAATGAGGTTAAGTGATCAGACAGCAATAAGTTCAAAAAATACTGCAAAATTCATATATAGTTTATAAAAAAACAGGTAGCCAAATACCATTATTAAGGTTCTTTTTCGCCTCATTATCAACCAATGAGAACTGTCATTGATGAAGTGATAAGACAACCAACAATTTTTTGAAAGAGGTCAAAATTAAATATTCCTAAAGTTTTTTGAAAGTGTTCAGGCCATAAACAGTTTCAGCTGCCCCTTGATGAATTTGAGCGACTTCAACTAGGCGCACTTAGAACACAATTTATCTTACAAAAAGCACTCACGGAAAAGAAACTCTGAAAACAGAAGTCAAAAAGACCAACAGGACAAACAAATTGCTAAAAATCTCGTTTGACAGCACTTAAATATAACCGACAAGCTTCAAATGATCTTATTATGGTGCAAAGTTTGAAATGAAGCGCAAAAAATCCATCAAAACAAAAACAACAAACATATCCGATAGATTGTCGAAAATAGCCACGATAGATGCTTGTGGCCTTCCATGGAGCTGAAACAACTAAAGAAATAAGATAGAAAGATTGACCATCAGTCCTTTAATAGACCACTGAATTTTAGCGTTAGATTCGGATTGTCATTTTTTGAGACACATACGCTCTATAAGGAAAAAGCCCAAAGAGTTTCTTCAAATTTAAAATTCAAAATCAAAAACTCAAGACTCTAGGGCAAATACGTTTGGCACTCCTTAGATGCACACTATTGATCTTTAACTAGGAAAATCTCATAAAAATTAAAGTTCATTTATTGAGTTGAGAAGTTACTTTTAATGAGGTAAGTCACGCAATTAACCTAAACTACTCAGAACTAATGACGTCACACTGACAAATTTTAACTGCAAAGCATTAAGTCATTGAAACTGTCAAGGGTCGCATCGATGGAGACGACGAAATAAAAAACATAGCAGGACAAGTCCTGACGTACAATTCAAAGGATTTTCATAACTTAAAAAAATTGACCTAGAACGAACCATCAGTGAATTAAGAAAACTATTTTTCTGAAGAAAATAAAGATCAAAATTAACAAAAAAAAACAGAAAATCAAGGTCAAAATGTCGCATGTGAAAAAACCACTAGCGAGAAACGGAAGTTTGGTTCAAACAAAAAATTAGGCCCAAAAAGAACTATGAATTGATTGGGAAAACCATTTCGAAATAAATCCGATCCAAAAATGGAAAACACAGCAAAAAAAATCAAAGTGAAATTGCCGCGTGTGAATAAAAAACCACTAAAAGAGAAAGCGAATTTTTGTTCAAACGCTATTTTCTCAATCTACTTTAAAATTAGAGCAAAGAAATGTCACGCCGCAAAAACACTTGCTTTTTCGATCCACTTCCTGTTCCGGCGTGATCAATATCACTATTTCAATTTCACTTCAAAAATCAATTTGTGAACAGAAATTAGCAAAAAGGACAACGCGCCATTACAATTCAAATTCTTTGAATTGTAAAAACACAGCAGGACAAGCCCTGAATTACAATCCAAAGAATTTAATTAGCTTTGACCTGACAAAAAATAAGCCGTGTGAGATGTCCAATGAGAACAATTAGTTTGACACAATTGAGATTAAGCAATTTTACAAGATCATAAAAAGCAAGACTAAAAAACTAGATCTATTTTTAAAGACATGTTCAAAATACAAAAAAATGCTTCTAAGAACGTATGCCAATTATTAAATTGTTTCTCAAAATCAACCGATGAAACCTGTCATAAATGAGGTTAAGTGATATGACAGCAATAAGTTCACTGAATACTTGCAAAATTCATTTATTTTTTTTTAAAACGGGCAGCGTATAACTCAAAGAAAGACCATTATTTAGGTTCTCTTTCGCCTCATTATCAACCAATGAGAACTGTCATTGATGAAGTGATAACACAACCAAAACAATTTTTGAAAGAGGGCAAAACCAAATATTCCTAAAGTTTTTTAAAAAAGTGTTGACGCACGTGAAAAAACACTTCCTCTCAAAAACCAAAAATTTATTCAAACATCAATTTCTGGCTCCACTTTAAAGGTAGTCTTAAAAAATCAGGCCTGAAACGTACTCTAATATTCGCTCCTTTCAGTACTTCGTTACTAAAATCACCACTCTAATTTGACATCTCACTGACGTGAAAAGGCCGAAAAAAGCGTGAACAGATCTCAAAAAAAGACAGCACACCAATACAATCCAAATCCTTTGGTTTGTAAAAAACCACATGTCCCAAATAATAGCCGCTATCGTTTCGCGGCTATTAATAAATGATACGAATTTTGTTTCATAACAATTAAAAATACAAATAATTTGTCATTTTTGAATCCTAATAAAAAAAATAAATAGTTCGATAATGCAGGAGTCAATGTAAAAAAGAATAAATTGTTCCCAGAACTTGCTGAAATTACATTAAAAATCATGTACACAAAAAATTACTTCAACTAGCAGAGTTGAAAGCTACAAACTGGCATAACGACGCTTTCATCATGCCAATGAAAGACTCGAATTGATCAGTTATAGTTCATCCATCAATCATCGCTTAGCATTTTGCTGCAATCAAGTTTTCGAGAGACCCCTTTTGGCAGATGCACATCCTTTATGAGAAAAAGGAAATATTAAAAGGAAACCATCAAAAAAGGTATTAAAATCATTAATTTTGGGATGTATAAAAACTATATTTTGGGATGTAAATATTTTACATTCTAGTATGGTGATCAGAAAATGTTGAGTTTTCTCGAACTCAACAAAGTTTATCATTATTATGTTATGAACGTTTTTACATTTTCGATCTTAAAATAGTAACATTTGCTATCATAACCGACTAATAGAAGAATTGCTCTTGACTGACAACCGAGTAGTAGCATTGTTTGATTATAGCTAGCTTAAACGTCGGTTAATGCCCTCGAGGACAAAAGGTGGTGTATAAAGTCAGCGTTGTGAGCAAACGGCTCGAAATCGCATTTCACGCCATTTCGAATTTCTGCTTAAAGATTTCCTCAGCAGCTTTGCAAAACCGTACATTTACTAGGGCCTTCAAAGGCTCTGAGACATCTGCTTATTGACTTAAATCCCTCAAACTTTACCAACTTATAGGTTCTTTTGTCATAAAGTCAAATCACTCAAGAGAGCGGAAGACCCTCTAGACAAAAATGGACCATGCAATAGAGAAAGGTACATGCGACTACATTAACTTGTTCAAAGTTTGCAGAAAGAGGGGCTCCAAACCTAATTTAACCAAAATTTTTTTCAATTTCAGGAAGTTCTGCATATTCAGCAGCTTAAGCAAACCGTGCACTTATAGCCTACTAAATCGCCAACAGAGCCACTCAGGTACTTATTGCTCTCAAGCATTACCAGTTGATCATTTTTTTAAGACGGGCAGGTATTTTAAATCGCTCAAACGGGCAAAAGAATGTTTTATTTTTTTGGTCAAGCAAAAACTTTACATTAAGAAGGCAAACAGAAAGCAAACTACTACGAATGCTTCAAACATCGTTCTAGGTCAAAAAAATACAAAAGCCTAATTTCTGAAACTTACTACACCAGAGAAAGATAACTCATTCTGTGTCCAAAAATGGTTCTAAATCTAAGATAATTCTCTTGGAACTTGACGGCGCGCTCGTTGGGTCAATGTAGTAGTAGTAGTTTAAGCAGAAGTGTCATGGCACTGGGGTCTCTATCCCCTCATTGATTGGCTCATTTCACCTATACTGAATTGCAGTTGTTTAAGTTGCACAAAATGGAAGTACAAGAGTTTGACTCAGAAAAATGCCTGGAGAAAGAAGTTAAACAATTATTTAAGCTTTCTAATGTCCTATTTGCGCATCCACATATAACATTTAACAGTTGGTTGGAACGTCTCTGTAAATTATCATCGGCTTTTTTTTCGTTCTATCTTAAGCACATTCCCTTGGTATAAATTTATTACAACTTCAATCATTAATATTCAAATTCAATGCGGTTTTATGTCCCGCTCTTTTATTTGCGAATGAAAAAATAATAGGTCAGTTATTAGTTGAACTTTTTCTATTTTTAAAACTTATTAATCAATTTTTCAACGAGTTTTAAAGCTTGTTTTTAAAAACTTTCTACAATTTCTTGAACCAAATCCACAAGAATTTTCGAAAGTTTACATAATTCTTGAAAAATTTTCTCCGCAAAAATTATTTCCAAAAAATGCATCTAAAATTTAAGCATCTTTAATTCAGTTTGCATTCTTTATTGTTACGAAGCGCTGGCCAAAGAGAACAACAATCAGTAGTGCTGAGATTTTAAATCTGGTTTTCTTATTTCAAGATTGAGCGGAGAAATATAACGTATCTAACAAATATCCAACCAACTACTCAAGAGAAATTTAAAATACGAACATTTATTGGTAAGCATTTCAAACAACTGCGGAAAGCCATTCAAGATTAAAGACCTTAAAACCTGCTCATTGCGAGCATGTCAAACTAAATAGAAGAGGAGCAGCAATTGATTTTGATAAAAAACTACTCTGAGACAGTTAAAATTTAAGTGTATTGCGTAGAAGTGCTCCCAATTAACTAGAACAGGCTCCTTGAGATAAAACTAACTTGAGCCAAATAACATTAGCGTATGGACCTGTGATAAGAGAAACGATAGAAAAGGAAAAAGCAAACATCTTTAAAGTTTTTGTTTCATGATGTTGTAGTGATCGCAAATCTCTGGTTAACGTCTTGACATTTAGTAAAATCAAAGATCAAAAAGGCCAGACCAAAAAACGGTCAGACAAGAACCGCTAAAAAGAGGGGCATGATGAAAAAAATTAGAACAGCAAATGTTTGAAGGCACTTAAAAAATTACCAAAAGTGACCGAAAACGTTAAACAATTAGGAAACGCTTTAATCTGAACAGAAAACAGAAAAATAGACTGTCAGGTCAAATGATAAGAGCCAAACTCAGGTCGACGCGTGAATTAGATAAAATGACAAACTTCACACGATGTTTCACGAACACCACAACAGAATTCAAAAGGATTGGACTGGAAACAGATAGTGACACGAATGGCAGGAAATTCAAGCTATTTGTTCTGTTTAATGTTCTTTCAGATGCGAAATAGAATCTTAAGGATACAAACTGGCGTTTTAGTTATCTATCTTAATCTTAGTCATTAATTAGGACATTCTAAATTTCTAGTACCGTAGCGCACGAAAGCATCTATGCAAAACTAAAGTTGAGCCAAAAATGAATTCGCTAAAAAACAGGAACATAAAATTTCGACTGGCAAGAATATCGGCAGAAAACGTCACACATGAGACGGGCTGGGTATCACCTACTTTGATCAAATTAGAGGCTTTCAGATGATTCCAAACCGGTATCCTGTGGGCTTCTGCATTCTATCAAAAAGTATGGGTAAAATGTTAACAAACTTTAAATGGTAATTATTCCAAAAATACCTGAAAGATTGAGAGTAATTGTTTGTTTCACTGTAAATCCGGTTTCAACAACTGAGTAAGCAGCAAATGTAACTCGACTGATTGATGTTCTTTAATTGGCGAATAAGTTAGGACGTTATGGAAATAAAATGTCAAAAGGAAACATTTAAGACAAATCGTACAGAAACGGGCGAAAAATTAAAAGCGACCAACCACTCTGGGATGTAAAATCGAATTCACTTTCTACTTTTGCCTGCCAAGTTCACTCATTGTTAGTAACTGTTGTGTTGTTTTCCTACTAGTGATTACGCAAATAGACATCACACGTAGAAACTTTTCCTTTTTCACGCCGATTCGTAGCCGAACCAAATGCCCAAACACACAAGGGAACAAAAATCGGAAGCTTTTCTTCTATCATTGTGACAGTGAATTCAAAAATTTATCGGAGACCTGGCTGACTTATAATTACGACAGGCAACTCTTCATTATAACTGATAACAGTACTAACGGATATTTACAAAAGGATGAAAACAAAGTCAGGAGGGCGCCATTTTGTCAACAAAATCATGAAAAAGCAGGTATATAATAAGTAAAAGGCGTTAAAATAGACAAAAAATAAGCGAAAAGGAAACTGTGCCGCTTTTAGTTTTAGTTAGTACTGGTAACTAGTGAGTTAAGTTAGGCAAACCTGTCCATATAAAAGGCCAATACGGTCGAGGGTAGATGAGGAGGTAACAGCAGTACTGCCATTAAGTATAGCGAAGCGTAACACGTTTGTACTTGGTTGTTAGTAACAAAAAAATAACAAGCGACAAAATGGAGGCAGAAAAGATAGCGTAAAATATTTTCAAGGATGGTTGCTCGCAAACAAGGTAAACTGAGATAGAAAGTAATGCGAAAACATCGTTAATGCGTCAGCAAAAGCTTACAGTGCGAGAATTAAAGAGCAGAGAGAGAGAGAGAAAAAAAATTTAGCAGGCAATGTGATATTGGTGCAAGGAAACTATTATAGTGCTATGGCAATGCATAGCCAATGTCCCATTAGCACTCAGAAAGCGATAAAAAACGGATGGTGACATTAGTCCTAGGTACAGCTTCGGTTACTCCGCATCATTTTATTCCATTTTAGACAATCGAAATTTTGCCATTCTAAAACGAAATAGTGCTGATGCTTGCTGCCCTCGCATCCTTACGAAAATCAAACTGCCAACAACAGTTTGCCGTTAAATATTGCCCTTTTCAGCAAAGGTACCGACAGCTCAGTTGAAATATCCGATTAAGCGAAAAGCCGAAAAAATGATTTTTAACCGTTCACTATTTTCAAATATTAAATTTTGAGCAATCGAAATATTGGCAACGCCTCGAAAGCAGTGAACAAAATACAATGACAAAATAAAAATAACCTTAGGGCATCTAGAATTTGAAAGGGTTCAATTTCCATCTGAAAAATAATATCCCGAGGTTGCAGTATTTTTTGAAGCAAAAGCTTACCAATATAGTCCTGAGGAAAACTGGTACAATAAGTTGGGAGAAAATGGGGGGATAACCTTCTCCCGGACCACATATTGCATGGTGGAAAATTGGGAATCTATGCAGGACACAGCACGGGGCAATTTGCAATGAGCTAATTGAAATGGAGAAGAGGGCATAAAATTAAATAGGATGCCGAGGGAAAGGGGGCAGTTACAAGTGAAAAAGTAATATGCCCCAGCAGCGGATAGGATTTAGAGTGCAATACGATACCTTTCTTGATAACTTGGTAAATTTCTGCAAAGCAATTAAACGTCCTGAACACTTAATTTTGAAATTAAACGTGCGTAAACAATACTCTCCAGGTTTCATGAAGATGCAAACAAAAACATCTAAATAGAAAAACAATATAGGCCTTATAATTACTCGCAGAAAGACACTAACAATAGTCAGGAAGAAAACTAAAAATAGCAAATTTTGAAATGCATTGAATAAATTTAGATTTGAGGACAAACTGTAACCTTCAATATACTCAATACCTTGTCCATCAGCGAAATTACACAAAAAAAGCTATTTTCAGCTTAAATCGAAGAAATCATCATTAAACATTTTTTTACAGAATGCCACTTGAAAGGGGGAAAATTATTTCATCAGTACAATTTTATCCATACATTTCAAGAGTAGTGTAATTAGTGTAAACAAATAACAGACATCTATAAATATATCTAGTGCATACATGCGTTTTAGAATATTAAATTAACAATATTAAATATTGAATTATCATTAGAATTACATTATGAATTATGATTGGAAAATATAACTATATAAACATTACATATTTGAAAAAAATATATAATACGGTAAATATTTTTAAAAATTTCGTTCAATTTTCAACAAAAAAAACTTATTAGCACTTCGTCGATTTGCACTGAGAAGACTCTCGTATAATGACCTTTTTCAGGCGGATAATTGTTGAAAATGGAGTCAACAGCGGGTCACAATTGCGCAACGGGACACCAATTGCAAGTAGTGGACATACACACATACGCGAACATAGGAGTACACTTACAGCATACGCGTGGTGTGTCAATGTGTGCAAAGATAATCTGTATGTGTAAAAATGGGTGAGCGAAAGCATTTACGTCACCCATCTAACAACTTCCGCCGTTGAACATCGGGGATGATTAATAGGAATACCTTGAGTTGAACTTAGTCAGAAGCAACTACAGTGACAATACACGTCGCCCTGTCATTAGCAATTTACCACGTACATGTGCATTTTAATTACCTCAAAGCTCACAGAATGGTCGGAGAATGTCAGCGTTAAATAAAAAAGGGAGGAAAAGTCTGTAGCAGCAGACAAGGTTATGTGCCAATTTAAGGTCTCCTAATGAGGAGTATTATATAGTCACAGCCATTGCTCTACTTTTCTATTTTTACAAACAGGGCAAAATACTGATTATGGGCAAACAACGGGCATAACAATAACAAGAGACTATCATGACAGACCAAAAAAAATTGATTCAAGAATTCTTTCACAAAACTGGCAAAAACAAAAATCTTCACAACACGAAATCATCTTTTCATATATGGCATACAAAATATTCAACAAATGAAAAAAATTTGTAGAGATCAACAAAACAATTAGCAGATAAAGTTCTCGAATGAGTAATGTGGCAAGCTTGCCATCTACAAAGCGCCTCGTTATAAGAGTTTTAACAGGAGTTCCATTAATGGGAGTGGTCTTAAAATCCCTCAAAACCTAAAAAAGACTACCCTCAGCAAGAATTTATTTTTCTCAATTTTGAAGTCATTTCACACAGCGAAGAGCGATGTACTGTCGTATAAGAGCAGTTATGTAGAAAATGTAAGGGAGGATAATAAAGCTAAACAAAAATATTTCTTGCAGAAAAATCTGCACGTCGTACCATATGTACAGCTTTCTTGCCTGTTTCTATACGCATTTAGGCAGTGCCTTCTTTATCTGAACGGCGAACAGACAAAAACCTGACAACGGTCACTTTCATTCTGAACAATCGGAGCCTTTAGAGAAATCTGCAGAACAAAATAAAGTGACTATGAAAAACCAGAGAACATGGGAAACCAAATTTACTTAACTTGGTCGCGAAGCTCGATTACATTTGACTTCGCAGCCCAAAAAATTCCTTGAAAACAATTAACTATATGTCAATGAATTTCAGATGAAGACAAATTAAAAACTTTCAACAACAAACGACCGAGAGAGGCTAACATCAGAAAACAGTTTGTAAAAATCAAAGCCAAAAATATAATTGCAAAAGTACGCAAAACCTGAAAGTTTGTCAGCATCAGTTGCTTTTAATGGAATTTAAACCGACTAACGTCGGACCAATTGCTCTCGAACTACATGTGGATCAATTTAATTCAGAGGTAGTTGTGGCCTAGATAATTTTTTATGCGTGCAAAAACCTCAGCCCAAGGAGTGGTCTGCTCCCCTGACCTCCGTCGTAATAACCTTAACTCACTCGTCGTAACTAACCACTCGTCCATCAGTGCCCAGTTAACAAAAGACTTATTTTCTGAATAAGAGCAATTTAAGTCAAGCAAAGAATACTCTAGAACCAAACGGTCAAGGGAAAGTTTTGCATAAAAATAGACACCCCTTTACAATAAATGCTTCCAACTTCATTGGAGCGCAATTAATAGTTTCCAATCAATTTATTGGCCACATTTTGTTTATTCGCAAAAAATTTTCCCTAGGGATCGTTTTTTTCTTTCGCTGGAAATCATTTGTTCAAATTAAATCTTAATTTCATTCTTATGCTATATAACAGACGCTATATTGCTCCAATAGTTCTGTTCAAATTAACTGGATCACTATCAACTCCTTTACTACCATAGCACCAGAAAGTCCGCAACGTCACCCATTGGAAATTTTCCACCGGAAGACGGACTTCTTAATATCGGCGAAAACAAAAAATACACGGTAGAATTCCGGAAAATATACCCCATTGATTCCTATATCCTTGATTAGGATTAAAAGAACAGAAAAAAATGATTGAAGTTATAAAGTTCAAACTATTTTGTTTTCATTTCGTTGTTAAACAAACTCCTGCTTCTTAAGGATAGGAAACAGGGGCTGGTACCAAAATTAATAAACATTGAGATGTTAACTAAGATTAAGAATAACGTTAAAGTAGCGGGCGTCTAAACTTGGGCTTTAAGGGTTCATGCCGTTTCTCGTTATAATTTAATTTTGATACTAATTCTGTCAGTTTAGATTGCTTTGCTGAGAAAAACACTTTGCGCAGATTGAGCGAAGAATGAAACTAGACTAGAGAAGTCAAAAAGATTTCATGCAAAATATCAAAAAAATTGGCAAAATGAGGTAAATCGAAACAAATTTTAAACCAATGAAGTAGAAACTATAGCCGGAAGATTCCGGAAACGGCTCGAAGCATAACCTAGTACACCCTAGCCAATCACTTACTACACTAGCAAAACTATTTATTAAATTATACTACTCAATTTGAGAAAAAATACAGGAAGCAAATTAGAAAGCAGAAGAAAAATGTGAAAACATGATCTTGACAATTTTTCGCGAGTTGCGACTCCAGCAACAATTTCCAATAAGATTGTCTAATACACTCAAATTGTGTTCAAAAAGATGCATATGAGAGAACCCACAACCCAAAGATTGCTGGAAAATAACAACCTTTGATTCCCATAAACCCGATTGAGATTGAAAAAAAATGAAGAAATTGAATTTTGTACAAAAAATAATATGAATTGTGAAATGTTGATGTCATTCCGTAGTTAGATATACGTACTACTGTTTCTTAATGAGCGGATATGGAGCCCAGTAGCAAAACCAATGAGCATTAGAGATGGTAGCTAAGATTTACAAGAAAAAGTTTCAAGTAGCTGGCATTAAAATATTCAGCTTTATTAGTTTTAGCAGTGCTTATTTTTGATTTGGTTTTTTATACTGACTCTGTTGACTCAAAATTGTTTTTTTTAGGAACTGCTGCTGAAAATCATTTTGCAGCATATGACAGAATAATGAAAACAGACTTGAGAATTAAACAAATATTTCACAAAAAATGTTCTATAATTCTCAAAAAATTTGTTGTCACAACAGATGTTTTCAACAACACGCTTTAAGAAGCAGTTCCTGCATATTAGTTGAGCAACCAATAAGCAGGAACTGAAAGAAAAATGGACTGGAGAAGTAAACAAATATTTCGCGCAAAATGTTGAACAAGCTGTGAACTAAGGTAAATCGAATCAACTGTTCACTCGACGAAGTAAAAATAGGGCGACTAACACAGCGGGGGTAAGAAGATGGGGGAGCATATTCAAAAACATAAGCGATACATCTCGAAAAAGGAGAACAACCGAGCAAAAAGAAACTAAGGACAAAGTCTAAAAAACCTGTTAAATTTTCTAATATTCTCTAAAAATTGTAGTCTCAGCAGATGTTTTCAACAACACGCTTTAAAAAGCAGTTCCTGCTTTTTAGTTGAGCAACCAATAAGCAGGAATTGAAAGAATAAAAATGGACTGGAGAAGTAAACAAATATTTCACGCAAAATGTTGAACAAGCTGTGAACTAAGGTAAATCGAAACAACTGTTCACTCGACGAAGTAAAAATAGGGCCACTAATATAGCGGGGGTGAGAAGATGGGAGAGCATATTAAAATTATAAGCGATACGTCTCGAAAAAGGAGAACAACCGAGCAAAAGGAAAATAAGGACCAAATCTAAAAAACCTGTTAAACTTTCTAATATTCTCAAAAAATTTCTTGTCACAACAGATGTTTTAAACAACACGCTTTAAGAAGCAGTTCCTGCATATTAGTTGAGCAACCAATAAGCAGGAACTGAAAGAATAAAAATGGACTGGAGAAGTAAACAAATCTTTCACGCAAAATGTTAAACAAGCTGTGAACTAAGGTAAATCGAATCAACTGTTCACTCGACGAAGTAAATATAGGGCCACTAATACAGCGGGGGTGAGAAGAATGGGAAGCATATTCAAAAACATAAGCGATACATCTCGAAAAAGGAGAACAACCGAGAAAAAAAACTAAGGACCAAATCTAAAAAACCGGTTAAATTTTCTAATATTCTCAAAAAATTTGTTGTCACAACAGATGTTTTCAACAACACGCTTTAAGAAGCAGTTCCTGCTTTTTAGTTGAGCAACCAATAAGCCGGAACTGAGAGATTAAAGAAAATAGACTTGAGAGAAGTAAACATATTTCGGGCAAAATGTTCCTGCTTTTTAGTTGAGCAACCAATAAGCCGGAACTGAGAGATTAATGAAAATAGACTTAAGTAAACAAAAATTTCACGCAAAATGTTGAACAAGCTGTGAACTAAAGTAAATCGAAACAACTGTTCACTCGGCGAAGTAAAAATAAGGCCACTAATATAGCGGGGGTGAGAAGAATGGGAAGCATATTCAAAAACATAAGCGATACATCTCGAAAAAGGAGAACAACCGAGAAAAAAGAAACTAAGGCCCAAATCTAAAAAATCTGTTAAATTTTCTAATATTCTCAAAAAAATTTGTCACAACAGATATTTTCAACAACACGCTTTAAGAAGCAGTTCCTGCTTTTTAGTTGAGCAACCAATAAGCCGGAACTGAGAGATTAAAAAAAATAGACTTGAGAAGTAAACATATTTCACGCAAAATGTTGAACAAGCTGTGAACTAAGGTAAATCGAAACAACTGTTCACTCGGCGAAGTAAAAATAAGGCCACTAATATAGCGGGGGTCAGAAGATGGGAGAGCATATTAAAAACATAAGCGAAACGTCTCGAAAAAGGAGAACAACCGAGCAAAAAGAAACTAAGGACAAAATCTAATAAACCTGTTAAATTTTCTGATATTCTCCAAAAAATTGTTGTCTCAACAGATGTTTTCAATAACACGCTAAGAAGCAGTTCCTGCTTATTATTTGAGCTACCACACAAGAAAGAACTAAGAAGCACACAAAACTGAACATGATTTATATATTATACAAAAATATGTGTTATCAAACCTTTATTTTCACTTAGTAACAAAAACCTTACAACCAACCCTAGTCAAATAAAGGAATATAAAAAAATACGCCGGATGGCCAAAAAACTAATTAGTTAAGATGAAACAATGCAAAATATTTTTTTTAATTTGGACTGAGTTCTTCAACCTGAAACAAACCTCAAATAATAGCAATAAAATTAAAAGGGCATGAAAAACCACATGTATACTAACTTCAAACAAAAAATTACCTGGGACACCAAAATCTTGAAAAAGAGTGCAAAAACCAGTAAAAACATTCAAAAACGGTGAAGTCACAAAAATAGATCAAGGTTGCATACAAACAATTACGGGTTAGTATGGTTTAGAACAACAATTTTACCTGAACAAAAACTAAACAGCTGCTTAGAAAAAAACCAAAGGTAATCTAACAAATTTCGCTCGCTTAGCGGAAATTTTCTCGGACCTACTTTTTCTCTCTCTCTCTCTCAAGAACGCTGAATGAACTAAATCAATCTGTCATCTCTCTGCTCTTCAATTCGTTCAGCCGTTTGACCTAAACACATGCCGCATTGACTTTTACTTGCTGCATACTCCAAAAATCGTTGATTAAAAATACCTTGCAACAATACTCCTCTTCGAGTTGTAAAAATAGGAGCGCAATAATACCCTGCAGAAAAGATGAGGACAGCTATTAGTAAGTTCCAATGTTGAGGAAACCTCCAACACTATTAACACAACCGACTAACGGCATAATGACATTTAAGATTAAAACTACTCTTCATACCATCAAAGTGTCTCCTCAAACAGTTTCGGTCAATCTCATTCTTAGAGTATAGTATGGCTTAGGTCTCTAAGAGAACTTGGTGCCCTCCGAGCGCTACTTGTTTATCCCGTTTTTGAGGACGAAAAGTCAAATGGGCCAGACAAAAAAATCGGTCGAGCAAAAAATTGCATAAAAAAGACCACAGGACTGAGTTCGCTTACCAGAAACCCCAATGTAAAGTTTAAACTTGATCCATGTTACACAGTAAAAAGAAAGTTGGCGCAAATAAAATTGAAATTATAAGTGGCTGATCAAACGCCTTGTTTTAATTTTAATCAGGCCTTAACCAAATTCTCACTCGATTTTTTTTAAACAGGTGCCAATCAAAATGAACATAAATAAAATTAAGCGGCATTGTTACATGCGTTGTTACATCAACAAATCCCCATGCTAAATTTTTAAACCATTCAATTCCCACACCGCGTCTAGTTAGAAAAAACTTTCATGGGAATAATTCTACACTTTAAAAGCGGTGGTTGCGAAACAAGTGGCTCAAAGCAAAGTATAAAAAGTTTGCACCGATGTCAGAACAGTATCGTTTTCAAAGCACAAATAATTTCGTTGAAGATAGCTCACCTCAGGCAGTGTCAGTGACGAAAACCATCTTCATCCTTCACCGATAAGCTTATGAGCGTAGACGCCTTCGTCAAAGCTCAGCTGACCCTTTCTTCCTGACTGCTTTAAGTCCCCGTACAGTGATACCCAACCGTTCCGGTCAAAATCTGGAAATATAATTCCCAATTCCCGCTCTGCACTTTCTACTGAGTCACTTCCGTGAAAACAATTCAGCGTCTCTGTTATTCCAAATATTGCACGCAGACATTCAGGTCGCTCAATTCGGGCTTTCTCAACATCCGTTGGACCAATCAGATGTCTCCACTTCTGAATAGCGTTGTCCGCAAAAAGAGCTGAACAAATTACAGGTCCTCGACTCGTTGCTTGCATGAGGCGTTCGTGGAAGTATTTGCCCTCGTGCACCGAGTAAAACCTTTCGGCTTCTGCTCGACTGAACTGGAATTTCTTACTGATTGCAAATATGAAGTCATTTTTCTGAACTAAGGAGAGGGCTTTAAGTAAATTTGCGGTATTTTCAACTAGTTCTGGTTTGAAAATGGCGAGCGTGAACTGTTTTCCAAGCATTGCTGCCAATAATGCTTTTTCTTTGCTCCAACAAAAACCTGAAAAATAGAATCTTTCGGGTACTAAATCAACATTTTCTTTGTTCACATAGCAGTTCTTTGAGCTCTAACCAACAAACTAAAAGACATAACAGTCCTCCAATGAAGAGAGGGAATCGAACCAAAACATGGATTTGAAAATGTTTCAAACTTGTCCTGTTATAAATTACCACAACGAATTCTGAATTTTCATTGGCGAACCATTTTAAATAGGAAACAAAAAACAGCTATAAGAGCTTAATCGGGAAAGAAGTTTCAGAATCGAAACACACGGCAGAAAGAGTTCCGGAAGCGACTCGAAGTAAGAAGCTGATCATACCAATTGACATAACTAAAATAACACTTATCAACTCTCTTCATACAATTTGATTTTCTTAACAAACTATCAGCAGTAGATGCGATTATCGACATGCTAGAAAATCTGCAAATTAATAGAGAAAAGCAATGTCTCATTGTACGTTGTCGGACCTACCAAAGACCTTTGAAAGAGTTGATCACGAGATACTGATAGACAAATGTTCCAGATATGATTTCAGCGGCAAAACGAAAAATCTGCTAGAGTCATACCTCAAAAACAGACAACAGTATTCAGGAACTCATTACAGAAACTCATTACAAAGAAAAATAGTTTGCAGTTCTTCAAGGATCAGTACTGGGTCCTCTACTCTTTCTCAATTATATAAATGACCTTGTACTAGTATAATGTTCTTTAAGCAGAGGATACAAATATGTTTGGTAATTTCTAAAAACAAGAATACATGGATGACCTTAATGCTATATCAAAATGGCTGGCAGGTAACAAATTGACGCCAGACATTCGAAAATCTCAGTTTCTTTTAATGGATTGCAGCCGTCTACTGAAAAAAAATTACTTGGAATGAGCAAGCGTTGGAGGAGCAAAGTTTTGGTTGAATTGAATTCTTAAGAGACTGTTTAGGTGGAAGGACCAAAGAACAAATGGAATTGCAACAAACTTTGTTTGAGAGCAATATAAAAAAAATTCGAAAACGCCGTTAAAAAACGCAAGTCCAATTAAATATCTTTAGATTCAAGGTCTGCTGCAACTGTTTTTTTGAAACCGTACCAAAATACTCAAGTTCGTACTCTAAATATCACACGACAATGCACGCCACCCGAAATTTAAATGATTTCAAAGAGAAACTTGCAATAAAAATCAAGAGAAGCTGAACATTAAGAAAGGCAGAAAAAATAAATCACATTGTCGAAGACTCCGCCACCTTTTCAATTATTTTGATTCACAATTCATTACACCAGTCAATAATTATCACAATATGACAATGGAAATTTTCTTCAATTAAAAAACGCTAGAAAAATTTCTGGCCAAAGGAATTCTATAAACCAGGTCAAAACAAAAACTCATGGTACCAAAACTCCTTAACAAAAAAAACTCATCAAGAATCTCATTTGGAAATTATTGGTTAAACAGATGCTCAAAGCGCGGGTTGGCTAGCATATGCATGAGATCTGACAACAAAACCTATGTTTTCATTAGCCGTCGAAAAACTTATTTTACATTAACAGTGAGAGTAGCCAAGAATGAGGAAATCACTCATCACAATTGATACCAATATGATCGAAGCGTGGCATACCTCACAGCCATTTTTGAATTGCTACAGACAACTTTTAAATCACCATCGGATGTAACAGCCTTGAACATAAGTTCTAAGTTTTTAAATGTTATTCTAAATTTTTTGTTTAAGTAAGCCTTGCTATTATCTCTGTTCTAAACAAATCTGACTAACATATGTACAATTTCGGACACTAATAAATCTATATTATGGAAATTAAAAGACAGATAATTAGACCTCTAAAAAACGCACATACATTTGGGATTAATAGGATTGATGAGTTTCAGTCAAGCCATATTTTGGATCGCGGAGTAAATTCTGATAAAAATCTTCGTCGTATTTACAAGTATGCGCTCGCTTGATTAAAACTTTTGTATACAGCGCCGCTAAAACTGCTACTTCCCGATCCGAAATTCCTTTAACATACGAAAGGTCAACATATCTGAGGTCTTTACATTTTTTAAAGACATTTTCTAAGGTCGTGTACCCTTGTAATAAGGATGAAACGCCTAAAATATCCAAGCACTGCAAATTGGGTTGGGTAGTTGCTATGCATGAAAGGGAATCTAAGTTGAATCCGCGACAGGCAGTAAAAATAAGAGTAGTAAAATGTCCTCGCTTGCTGTTGAGCATTTGGCAAATAGCACTATTAAATTCTAGCGGACCGATTTCAGGTCTGAACGACCATCCAACGTCCAAAGATTTCAGACAAGTCATTGTTGACATATGAATGAAACTTTGATTATCGATGGACTGGCGACAGATGTTCAACGACTCCAGATTTGGGCAATTTCGAGATAGCATATCCAGCAGAAAGTTTGTCTGTTCTGGTCTAAATCGCGGCTGTAGAGCATCCAACGACAGAAACGTTAAACATTTATTGCTGCAAATCCAGTCACGAAATGAAGGAATTTGAGCAGTTTCTATAAAACCACTTTCGAGAGAAAAGATTCGTAAACTTTTCAGAGGAGCTAATTTTTTACCCGAAGCCAACACCTTTTCGTCGTGGTTAAACCGCAGAATCAAAGTTTCCAAATTCGGACAAAACTTAGAAACGGAACCAAAGTTTAAGGATGCTAAAGCACTATGTGCTGTATTAGCTAAATTGAGAAACTTGAGATTAGGGCAACTTTTAAGGAGCGTCTCAATAGCTTCACCCGATATCTTGGAGCACCATTCAAACGATATGGACTTAGGATCCCATTTGTGAATTTTGCATTTTTGGGCTAACTTCTCAAGTTGCCTATCAGTCAGAGTTTTCCACAATGGTCGGAAGTCGAGACTTCTGTACAAACTGCAATCATTAGCCAAATCGTAAAGTCGGATGCATGTTGAAGAAAGGCAATCCAAATCCATAAGTGAGCAACTACTGAATATTTGGAACAGTAGTTCGCTGGGCAAATTTAGCATCCCAGGAGCGTCAATTGAAGTATCCGAGCAATCGTCAACATTAGCTGTACCTGAGAGGAAAATTTGGTTAAACGAGTTTGTTATATTATCAACTGAAGATTCAATGGCACTCGGATTGTACAACTCCAAGCTAATTTTGTCACCTTTAATTTCGATGCAGTCAATTTCTGCGTAATAATTGATATTTTCCGAGTTAAATTCGAGACAAAGGCAATTTATCACACGTTTATTCGAGTCCAAACTCATGTCGACGAAACAGTCAGTTTTGAGAGACCGCGGCAACATTGCAGATCCCATTTCATCGGAGGCAATGATATATGCCGCCATATTTCGGTCCCAGAGTTCTGTCCAGACAGCTGTTTCAATAAGAGCTGGTTTGTCAATCAAGGCACCAGATATGGAAGTTAGACACCCTGGGTTGTAGACTTCGTACAAAATTACCTCTTTGATTGAAATGGCGCTGACAATGTCAGTGATGCACAATTAAGAGAAATTGCTGCTAAATGATTACAAACTTTCAAAGTTTATTTCCCAAAATGTCATCAGAAACCCAACGTAATACAAACATAAAACACCAATTAATAATTTTGTTGAAAAGTTTGACAGAAAACCTTTCCAAAAAATTCACAGATGTTCATGATTTTTTTTATTCCATTGATACCATAGAATGATGAACAATATTTCAAACATAGCTGGCAGATTGCCAGAAAATAGCCGCAATAGATTTGTAGATAGGCAGTCTAAAAAAATAGTAAAAAAGACAGACCAAAAAAAATTCGTTTTTTGAAGGCTGCTCTGTTATATTTTGATTAAAAACCTGTATAAGTTATTGCTGCCTCTATTACTTGATCTCAAATAACCTTCATTTGGAGTGACACACACCCATTTAACCTTATCTCTTTGAATTAAAGTAAATAAAAGTCAATTTCAAATTGAGGAAGTCATTTTTGAGAGTGAGGTAAGTCAAGTGTGACCAAAAATTTAATCACGCGAAATAACAAAAAAACTCGCTCCACTAAGAGCGAAAAATGACGCCACACATGCAATTCAGTTGAAATTGCATGAACGAATGAACAAAAAGTGGCTGTGACGTCATATGGTCGTAACAAAAATCATGACGAAATAAAAAAACATAGCAGGACAAGTCCTGACGTACAATTCAAAGAATTTTCATTGACTAAATAAAAAACTAGACCTAGAACGGACTATGAGTGAATTGGGAGAACCATTTAGAAAAAAAATCAGATCAAAAAATTGGAAAAACAGTAAAAATCCAAGTGAAATTACCGCATGTAAACAAAAAACCACTAGCGAGAAAGCGAATTTTTGTTCAAACACCGTTTTCTCACTCTACTTCAAAATTAGAGCGAAAAAATTTCACGCCGCAAAACGACTCGCTTTTTCGCTCCATTTCCTGTTTCGGCGTGACCAAAATCACTACTCCAATTTGACTTCAAAAATCATGAAAATGTGTGAACAGATCTTAAAAAAAAAAGACAGCGCCCCAATACAATTCAAATTCTTTGAATTGTAAAAAAACCAAGAGAAGGACAATAATATCCCCAGCTATCGCTGTGCGGCTATTAATTAACCAATAATAGTGCTATTGACATTTGACGTTAGTTCCAGTCTTTAAAGGTTAGTTTTCTAGTATGGTAACTCTTTCTCTACAATGAGCTACTATAAGATTTCCTGCTAATATTTATTCAGGTTCTGAAGCGTCCGATATTCTGCTAAGCTGAAAAAATTTTGCAAGTCCTATGATGACAAATTGCACTGCAACTCACAGGAATCAATTAGAAACAAATGATAACTATTCGTGCGATGCATTTCTAATACTTTTTACATTTTTGTCCAATTAGAATGGAGTTAAATCTTATAATAGATGGGAAATATTCTATTTTAGTTTTGTTTTAGTCTTAGTCCCCATGCTCCATAACTAGCATTACTATCTTAACACACAGAAATCAATAAAACATAAAAATTCACAACAATAGACTAACTACTGCTTATGGAGACTTGTTATTAAATGTTTTCACTCGTTAAAATCCATTAACAACTCGATCCGTCAAAAAATTAGACTAATATACACTTAAGTCAATGTGCATTACTGTTCGAAGTATAGAATGACAAAGTCATCATAATGAGGTGCAATAGTTTCACACTTGCCCTCTCTGTGAGTTCTGTGACGCAATTGGTTGAGTTGTGAGTCATAAACGACTGCATGACGTCTGAGATCTCCGAAGTAACGAAACACGGCTGAGGAACAATTGTCTCCGTAATCTGGGAAGAATTCTCGTCCATTTAAGAGGGCAGCCATATCTACCAACATACAAAAGACATATAAAAGGAGATAGTAAAAACATCATGCTCATTTAGTTCTATATGAATGCAGTCAACCCCCTTGATCCTGAAATTAAGATCATAATTACATATCCTCAACTTCGCTGGTCATAGAGCGTATAACGATAAATATAACAATATTTCGTACTATAATTTCGCAGGGGCAAAATAGAAAAAAAAATCTGATTCTTTATAAATGTTCATCGAGAAGAAAAAGTTTGTTAGAAAACTAAATCCAACGTTCCATGCTTTGCGTAAATATGTTTGTAGCAGTAATCAAACACTCACTGTATGATCTGTACGAGTACTGAGAGCTCCATTTGAGGACACTCGAGGGGAGAAAAGCATCCATAATGCTGCTGTGTTTTCGGTGGCTTTCTTGACCTACATATACATTAAAACTAAAATGACACAACTATTTCCCAATTAAAACTCAAATTTGATTCTTTATATCAAAAATTCTTACATCCTTTTTCTTTAATTGCATATTAAACTTCGGTTGCCGTAAATATTCTAAGTCAAGGATTTATAACATAGCCAGCAGATTGTCGGAAATAGCCGCCGTTGCCGCGCTTGATGCACATCGGGATTGAAACAGAAGAAAAAAAAAGAAAAGTAATTGACCAAATTACCAAATTGTTTTTTTTGTGTCAAAACGTCTTCTAATTTGGCGTGGTTTTAGTTGGATTCTAAAACTATACTTCTCAGCTGAAAGCTAATAAGCTTAACCCCAATGTCAGCTAGCGAACACTCTAATAAACTTTGATAACCTAATTCTCAAGGACTTAATGACCGGGCTTTGAAAAATGGATTGAGAAAAACGGATTGAGAAAACCATTTAGAAAAAAATCCGATCCAAAAACTTGACAAAAAAGTAAAAACCAAAGTGAAATTGCCGCATGTGAACAAACATAGCTGGCAGATTGCCAGAAAATAGCCGCAATAGATTTGTAGACCGGCAGTCTAAAAAAACAGTAAGAAAGACAGACCAAAAAAATTCGTCTTTTCATTGAAGGCTGATCTGTTATATTTTGATTAAAAATCTGTATAAGTTATTGCTGCCTCTATTAGCTGATCTCAAATAACCTTCATTTAGAGTGACACACACCCATTTGACCTTATCTCTTTGAATTAAAGTAAATAAAAGTCAATTTCAAAGTGAGGAAGTCATTTTTGAGAGTGAGGTAAGTCAAGTGTGACCAAAAATTTAATCACGCGCATGAACAAAAAAACTCGCTCCACTAAGAGCGAAAAATGACGTCACACATGCAATTCAGTTGAAATTGCATGAACGAATGAACAAAAAGTGGCTGTGACGTCATATGGTCGCAACAAAAATCATGACGACGAAATAAAAAAAAAACCAAGAGAAGGCCAATAATAGCCCCAGCTATCGCTGTGCGGCTATTAAAAAAATACTAGAGAAAAAGGAACTTTTATTCAAACACCGTTTTCTCACTACTTAAAAATTTAGAGCGACAAAATTTCACGCCACAAAACCACTCGCCTTTTCGCTCCATTTCCTGTTTCGGCGTGACCAAACTCACTACTCCAATTTGACTTTAAAAATCACGAAAATGTGCGAACAGATGTTAAAAAAAGACAATGCCCCAATATAATTCAAATTGGGGCATAAATAAAAGCCGTTGAGAGGCTGACCGCGGATATTAATAAGGCACAAACCACTGTTTAGTTGAGTCAATAAGATAAGATGAAAATAGCACTTCCGACCACGTGGCGAAAAAATTTTATATAAAATTGAAGAAAAACAGAGTTAGGGTGAGAAAATATTCCCCGGCTACAACTAAATTTCCGCATTTGGAGCACAAAAATTGCTGGCATATTATCCACGCTGTCCAACTGTTGTTAAACTTTTTGCCAAAACTTTTTTTTTCAAAATAAAATTACTGGACAATTCAAAAAACATTGCGCATTTATTTTCTAAAAGAAACAAACTAATCTAGTTTTCTTTTCAACTACATCAAAAAACTTGTCAATTACTTCAATCACAACTGCTATTTTAAAAATTAAATTCCCAAGCAATACATAAAATTGAAGAACAAAACAGAAACGAATTGCCCCGAACAACAGTTAAGAGGTTGACTTTGGTTGTAGCTATCTTGAGCATAGGGAGGCTAACTTCAGAAGGCGAGAATAAAAGCGGGAGGGGTGTAAAAATTGAGGGATCCAAAAATCGCCCTTCAAATAGCGAATATCTGCATCCTCAAGTGTTCCTTAACAGCCCCGTGGAACCATAAGAGCTTAGTAAAACTCTCTTTAAGAGAGTTTTGCAGACTTGATGCTTTCGTGCTTTACCAGCTACTTTCGCCGAAAAATCAATAACTCAAGCGAGCAAAAGAACATTCAGGTAACTATCAAATACGACAAACACAAATACAGAAATTTAGATTCAATCATATTCGTACTAAATCCACGAGCTAACTGCAAAAAACGTTGTGGTTAAATAGATCACGCAAATTTCCTTAATGTAATCAAAAAGCTCTAACAAGAAAGTTAAATTCAATGAAAATTAGAATAATCAAACCATCAGTAATTACAAAATATTGCACTATCAATAAAAATCAGTCAGCCGTCCAAGTCACGATAGAAGCAGACAAAAAATAAACAATTAAAATGAGAAACAAGAGAAACGTATAAAAAGTAGCTAAATTAAAAACTCAACTAACACAACAAGGGTAAATAAGATCAAAAAATATCACAAGCCTAGAGGCAGTTTCATTGTAAAATAGTCAAAACAGAAACTCAAACTATCTTAAAAACGATTAATTTTTTCTGAGATTATCTATGGATTTCATCATCTTCGACAAAATTCTTGGCTTTCTCTTTCGGAATCGTCTCAACGTGGCTCACTTTGTTTCGAAAAATAACTCCATAAAACTTCTCAGCCGACTCAATTAATTCAGGACGGAAAGTAGTAATGATAAACTGCGCGTTGTTTGACAGCTCTTTGATCATATTCGCAACCGATTGTCGATGAGCCGGGTCTAAAGCTGCGTCGATTTCATCAAACAAATAAAAGGGTGCCGGGTCGCATTTTTGGATTGCAAATATAAACGTCAAAGCGACCAACGATTTTTGCCCTCCAGAAAGCTGGCTCATTTCTCTGGTTTCCGCCGCTTTACCAGAAAACGATACCTTAATTGATACACCAGAAAACTGTTCAACTAATGGCGTTTCCGGGGCTTGTGAGCCGCCTTCCTGTGATTCGGTTTCCTTTCGTCGCATTACAAGCTGTGCTCGACCTCCTGGTACTAACTTTTGGAACACCTCTGAAAAATATTTGGACACTTGTTTGAAAGTGAACTGGATCGCTTCGTATTTACGGTTATCCAGAGCATCCATCATGTCTTGAATCGCTTGCGATCCTCTGTCAACTTCAGCTTTCCGTTCCAGTAATTTTTCCTTCTCTTCGGAAAAGCTAACAAATTGTTCCAGAGCTTTTTTGTTCACGTGGCTATACTTTTTCAGCTCAGTGTTGCATTTATTCAATTCTTTGTACAATTGCTTGCTGTTCATTTTTTGATACTTTTCAAATGAGTCATTAGGCAGGGACCCGAGGTCGCGGATCTTTTTCATACACTCCTCTTTCCGCTTCACAAGCAAGCTCTGCTTGTTAGTAATTGTCTCAAGCGACTTGGTTTCATGGTCAATTTTATCTTGAGTTTCGCGCTCCTGATTTTTGTTCTCTTCCAAATTTTCTTGATGAGTTTCGAACTCAACATTCAGTTCGTCCAGTTGGTTATCAATTTCATCCAACCGGTTTTTGTTTCCGTCAAATCGCTCGGCCATGGAGCTCAGGTCCGTTTTCGCGTGATCTAATTGGTTAGTTTTCTCAACACCTCCTAAGTCCTGCAATTGGTTTATGAGCTGGTCCTGACGCCTCTTCAAATTGTTTTCGAGTTCATTTTCGATCATATTTTTCTTTCCTTCAAGTTTAAACCGCTCGGACACGATAGCTTTGCTATCACTAGTAAGTTTTTTGCGTTCAGTAGCAATGTTAGCTACTTCATTTTGGTCCTGCGAAGACAACTGCGAGAGTAGTTCCGTTCCCATTTCAACTTTGTAAGAGTTGACAGATGCGTTCATTGCGTCCAAGCTGGACTGCAAACTAGCAAGAGATCTCTCCTTTGGGTCATAGCTCTTTTGGATACTACTCAGCTGTTCCTTCTTCAGTCTCAAGTCAGCTTTGAACTGTTCCATCATTTCACGGCTTTTCGTAGCCTTTGTTTCACCTTTCTGAATTTCGCTCAAAACGTGCGTTATTTGCTGTTCAATCTCGTTCATTCGAGATTGCAATTCGTACCGCTTCTGTTCTTGCTCTTCAATTTCAATAGTCAGCTCCCGTTTCGCCTTTTGGAGCTCCAGTTTCGATTGTCTTTGATCGTAGAATCCGCCCGTCAAAGTTCCTCTGCGACTAGTTTGGTCACCCTCCATCGTGATGCAGTCGCAATCCTGTTCTTTTGAAACCCTTCCTGCAACTTCCATATCTCGACAGATCAAAGTCTTTCCAAAGATGTGCTGATACACTTTTCTCAGCTGGTCATCAAAATTGAGCTTTTTCAACATTGGAATAGCGTCCTTGCTTTCAAACTCGACTGGTCGGCTAGTTTCAAGCTTGTTCAGAGGCATAAAATTCACGATTCCTGGCATTTTAAATTTGTTAATTTCTTCCAAAATTGTAGTTGCAACACGATCAGTAGTTACAACATGGTGGAACATCAAACCACCTGCTGTGACTTCCACACACGTGAAGAACTTCGCGGAGACATTGAAGTTCTCAATCACGCAACCATAGTAGCCATCCAATACTTCGGGGTGAATGTTTTTATTTCTGAAATAATCGAGGACCTTTCTGACACTGTCAATGCCACTCTGGACGTTCTTGCCAGTGATGGACCTCAAAGCTTGGTCTTTCTTCAAGTGTTCATCTTTGGAACCGGTCATTGCCTGTTGCAACGCTGCTTCTTCGCGCCATAAATTATTCTGATCTGCCTGCAGACTTTCTCGCGTCTTTCGCATTTCATACAGCTTTACATCTTGATTATCCATCGACACCTTAACCTCTTCCAAATCTTGACTCAATCTACCAATTTGGCCTTCAAGTTCAATGCTCTTATTGCGGTCGTTCGCAAGATCTTGATTTAATCGTCTAATTTGATCATGCTTGTCGTGAACTGCTCGTTCTAGCTGGTTAATTTCTCTCTGCAGCCATTTATCACGTTGCTCCTTTGACTCAAATTGAGTTCCTCTGCCTTGCTTTGCATACAACTCCCGACGTCGCTGATCCAGCCAGTCAAGACGAGAGCTAATATTTTCTTCTTTGCGCCTTACTTCTTCGTATTGTGGCGCAAACTGTTTCAGTTCCTCCTCTTTTTCAGATATCTGATCATTAATGTTGCTTAACTCTAGCTGTAGATTCTCTTTCAAAGTTCCTTCATTGTCAACATCATCTTGAAGATCTTTGACAGTGAGTTCAAGCTTTGCTTTTTGTTTGATCAAGCCCGATTTTTCCTTGGATAGGGCTTCTTTCTCATCAACAATAGAAGAAATCTTATTCTTTAAGTCTCGGACATCTTTGCCAATTTGTTTGCCGCGTTTCAAAATTTCCGTCAATTTATCCTGTAAAGCAATCGACTGAGTGGAGTTTTCGTCACGCTTCTTACTGAGGTCATCCAGCTTTTGTTTCGTTTCTTTCAGTTCATTGTCATGAATCGTATATTCTAACATTCTCTGTGCCTTATCCCATTTTTGATATTGCTTAAGCTCTTCTTTTTCCTCATCAAGAGCTTTAAGCCTGCTCTCAATTTGTTCCAGGACTTCAAGAATTTTCTCACTTTTCAATTGCGTCTCAAACAAAAGTTGTTCACTTTCATTCCTTCGTTCGTCGAACACCTTAATTCCAGCAATTTCTTGAAGTAGTTTCAGTCGCTGCGAGTCCGGGGCAGTTGCCATTTGATTAATTTTGCCCTGTTTCACAATATAGTAGGGGTTGCTTCGCGAAAAGCCAGCAGCTTCTAAAAGACTCAGGACTTCAGTTTTGGTGATACTCTTCTTGTCCAGGAAGTACTGGTCTTTTTTGGCGCCAATAACTCGCTGAAGGGAGATCTCTTCTTGCTCAATCGGCAAGCGGTTATCCTAAACGGAAAAACATGTTACTGCAAAAATGTCTCCAAATAGTACCTATTTGATTTTTTGTAAAATTAGATTGTGTATACCCTGTTGTCAAAAATAATCTCCACATTAGCTGAAATGATACGTTGTCCTGTGCCTTCGTGCAGCAGTGCTAATCGCTGTTCAGCACGCAAGTTCGAGAAGTCGTCCGCCAGCACAAATTGAATAGCATAGAAAAAATTGCTCTTTCCACTTCCATTTCTGCCCACAATGACATTCGCCTTTTTACTAAAAGGCTCGATTTTAGTCTGGTCTTTGTAAGACCTGAATCCGGAGATGATCACCTAAATCATAAAGGCTATGGCTTTAACATTATAATTCAGATTACGTCAAAGACTTACTGCAAAGTTGATTTAAAAATACAATTGTCAATTTTAAACTTCTCTGTAAATTCTCACCTGTTTGATGTGCATGGTCAATTGTAAAAGGAATACATTTACTCTGAAATTCATTGACACTAGTCTAAACATGTTTTTCTTTATTATAACTATCAAATAAAAGAAGGTACTTCCTCAAAAAGCGTAGTCAGGCTACTTGGAGCTGCCATGTCACTGCCTATATGCACATAAATTCCGAAGTAGTCAAATGTTTTCAGCTACAAGAAGAAAAGTAGAACGCCAAGATAGTTCAATTTCCATTAGCAAACGAACTCGCAATGATAATCACCGATGGTTTATCGCTGAGATAAAATCTGGAATTTTATCAAATTAGCTTATAAATTTCTCCGAAATAATTTATTGTTCCTTTTCCAAAATGGGGGAATATATTCAAGGCTGGCTTTTTTGGCAGTCAAATTTTTCACTTTTTGTTTACGCATCGCAGAGAAAAAAGAAAAGCACCATAATAATGCCTAAATTTATTATGTAAAACTTCTATCAATTTTTGTAAGTTATTCAATTCTTTAAGGTGTATGGCATACTTCAGATGGTGGAATTTCTTTTAGCAGTTTTCCCAATAAAAACTTCAGCATGCAAACTTCAATTCATTCCTCCTCTCTTTTGAGTGAGTTAATATTAAACTACTTTACATTAATTTCAAAATTATCCAATAAAATTATTACATTGTTTCACATTCTCAAAAGATTAGGAAATTCACAACATTTCAATCCAATAAGAATTAAGAAAATAAAGGTACTATTTCAATAGTGCACTTTGTATAAAAATGCGCCATGACTCTTTAATTTGAGAACCACATCACTACCTATTGATTTTTCAACTAAACCATGCAGTATTAAATTAGTTTGCTGATTCAATTTTATAAAGCTTTTTATATTTAATTTTTTTCATTCTTCTGTTCTCTTCCGTTAATCTAATTGATTTCCTGCGAGTTGATGGTGACTTGTTTGCAGATTAGTGCCAGATTTGATCTGGGTTCCATTGGCGCATTCACTTCTGTAGGTTTGTTGAAAATCTGACTTAGATGATCTTCATGAATGACAATTTTTTTCTATAGTAGCTCCGATTGTGGGTGAAGACGCAAATACAGATACTCATCTACTGAGACCACGAGTATAGCTTTTGGTTGAATTCGCCAACTAGCGCCTTCTTGATAAGATCGTAGCGTGCTCTGTGCTTATGAAGGAAGTAAGAGAGTCCAGTATGTAGTGTTAACGAGATCAAAAACGAAACCATTTCAGTTCCAATTGACATTTTCCAGGTGCATGACGAGCTGAATTCCTTCAGTAGACTGCGCTTAATAGTCTTCATTTCGAGAACTATAGGTAGAGAGATCTCATCAAGTTTGTTAATCGATTTTCTATGATATTCAGGGATGGATGCAATCTGCAATTGAACTTGTTCAATTATCTGCTGTCTTGCTTTAGTCATTGTTGATATATGAGGCAATTCAGACAAGTCTGGTAGCTTGTCAAAGAGGTGTTTCAATGGATCGTCCAACTCAATATCAAATTTTACATTTGTTTCATTATGACAAGAAAAAATGTCTGCTCGAATTTCTAAGAAGCTAGTTGAGACCTTTGTTCCGCATTTCAGTTCAATTAAGCTTACTTGACAACCTGGCATTTTGTTTTTGTTTAAGTGATCCACTTTTGTCAAATTCTTTAGAAACATATCAAAATTTTTGGATGCCGATGTAATGAGCCATCTGCCATTTCCTAAGTTTTTCGCCTTTTCCTTGAGTGGCAGCTTAACTGTTAAAATATTACAATTCTGAAGCGCTGAAAATGGGTTTCCGATTAAGAGTGATCCCAGGCACGTATCATCGGCTGTTTTCAAGGAGAAACCGTTGATACATACTGAAAACTACTAGATCCAACACAGTTGTCGATTTCAGGTTGAGACAAAAATGCTGTGCGATTATTTGTTTCTGCAATTGGGATATATTCCGATTCAAGATCGTATTAGGACGCATAACCATCAGATCCACGCTTTGGCATTGGTATTGCTGTGGCCCGGTACAAATTTAATGCTGTTGACCCTGTAGCAAATGGTATTGCCAATTTAAATAATAGACCAGCAGGATCAACAATAACATTTGTAAGTATTTTAGTCTCATAGTATGTTGAAATGTTTTGTGTAGGTATCGCAAATGTGAGACGATAAGCTTCTTGTACTTGATGAAACTGTAACTTCTGGAAAATCTCAAGTAATACAGAACGCGGTAAAATGACATTGGTATAACTTTGTTTACCATTGCCATTACAGAATTCAGCAAGTTCAGTTTGTATGAATATGTTGCTACTCGGTTAGCTTTGATTTCATTATTGATGGCAAGTAAGGAGCTAACAAGTGTTGTTGTTAGTTGTAACATTTGGTCTCGAGCATAAAAATATTGAGAGCATGCCATTAATTTTCTAGTCTTCTCATTAATCAATTTTATGGCGTCATTAAAGATTGTTGTGTGATTTCTTTGTGTTTCATTTATCTGATATTGTGTTTTCCTCACTTCTTTCATTTTTGAACCAACGATAAGGAATTTGTCGTTAGCTTTTGTCGTTACTTCGATCCACCCTTGTTTGTTTTGTTCTAACTGATTTAGTGCGAAATCGATGTCTTCTCGATTGCCGCTCGATTTGCCACACATACCAAAAATCGATACAAGTGAACACGCGATTCCAGCGCCAGCTGTTGCTGCTGTAAGTGCTCCAAAGGCAAGAATTGGGAGTCCCCTTTTGTTTCGTTTATGAGTTGAGTCCATTTGTTCTATTTCGTTTTTTCCAATTGTCTCTGCTAATTCGTTCTTCATTTCAAACAAATCTTCTTTAGCTGCTTGTATTTGACCACTCAGGTGTTTTGCTAATAGGTCAAAGCAAAGTCCAGATTCGTTTGTCTTGAGATCTGAAAGGTCGTATTCGAATTGATATTTGTGCCATGACGTGTTTAATAGTGATGTCATGTTAATTATCTGCGCGTCGAGTTTTTCATTTAGTTGTGGAAAAAGAACAAGAAATTTAACATTAACAAATTGTTCTGCTAATAATAGCTTTTTCTGGTAGGTAAACTCTGTTCCGTTATTTTTATACTTCCCAAAACTTTCATTGATTATGAGTATCAAAACTAGTTTTTTGAAGGAAATCATATTTGTTCTTTAATTGTTTAAAGGGGGCAGGACTTAAATGTACTACCTGCAGGTGGTCGGACTGCGTGTGTTGATGAACGCCTACCAGTTTTATTATTTTTCTCGGGGTTGTTTTTCTTGTAATAACATCTCCCGGATAGATCAGTTTTGTTTTATTCTCTGCTAGCGGCTGAATAATAAAATTTGTCTAGTTTTCATATCTTGAGGTTGAGTAAAGCTATTTAGTAGCAAATTTTATTATTTTGTTTCCTAAAGCTAACAATCTGTTTGTTTTTGATTTTAAGGTAGTTGAAAATTTACACATTTAAGTTGCTTTTCTGTAATTTAGCAAAATTTGAACTCAACAGAAAGGGGCGCAGAGGTTTTTCAATTTTAGGAAAAGGTATTGGGTTTAGCAGTTTGTGATGAATTTTAGTTTCTTCTCGTCATCACGTAAAGTATAAAATTTTCTACAGTCATCCTTCAAGAGTAAGTACATTTTCAGTTTTGGTAACGAATTTATATCTGTTCTGTGAGTAAATTGGCTTGGCGTCTCCATGTACGGAAAAGTTTGTTTCCTCTGACAAAAAAGTGTTGTTTTCATGAGAAATTGATATATATATTGAGGACGATACAATCGTCTATGAGTCAGGACAACTCGAATATCGTTGTGACTTTGAGCCTGTAGGTGGTGCTGTTGATGTTTGGCAACATAACTATTGGCATCTTTTGTAAAAAATAATTTGGTAACATAATCCATTTTTTTTCAAGCAGAGAACAATTAGAATAATGAAGTTCTGATCTATTATGAGAAAATTTAAATTTAAGGTCGAGTAATGTCTATAACACGTTCTTGCCCGAACAACATCTATGTCGAGATAGAGCGGTTTTTTGAAGATTTTGTCACAAAAGAATAATTAGAAGGACTTGGATGGAAGAGTGTTCCAATCGTGGACGTTAATGGAGCTAAAACGTGGAAAAAAGTCGCAAACGATTTCCAGAGTAACGAGTACTCCAGTTATTTAAAAGAAGAGTTTTTTATCCGGTTGCAATTACTAATCACAATTTATTTATTGTTAACAAGTCATTTCTGAATGAAGTTTTCAATATTGATATTTTTGCTGAATTTTTAGCTACAAGTTTTGTATTTCTTTTTACCTTCAAGTATTCCCAGATCTGATTTCTCAAATAGTGAAAGTCGGATAAACTCAGTAAATCAAAGTTCTGATAATCGTTTTAATGATTCTTATAACGTTAGTTTGTCTCTTCAAAATTTAGTCACGTTTGAAGTGCCGTCAAACATTAGTTTTTCGTCTTTTGACGCTATTGTTCAATTTAATGCTTGGTTCACTGAAGATCATATTAAGCTGGCTGGAAATGATTCAATTTCATATACGCCAATTGGAAGTAAAATATTTTTGATTGCTGAACGCAGTTCATTTTCAGTTTTGTTAGAGAAGAGATTACGCGGAGTGAATAATTTTATGAAGTTTGTTAATGACGGAAAGATTTCACGTCATTCTTAATTTCCAAATTCACAATCCATTCGATTTTACATTCCAAATGAAGAACTTTTTCTGTTCCAACCAGCACTGTGCGCGCATGCCGTGTTAAGCAGTTCTATTGGTCCTTCTATAGTATTGGGCTTTGAAGGATTTGATAGTACTGACATGACACGCAGTTATGAAACCTTGAGTTGCTATGGGAATGATTTACACAATAACCCCTTTAAACGGTTGTTAGAAATTCAAGGAGTACGTGGTGCTGATGAATGGTGTAGCATTATGAGTTAAATCGCAACACTGGTTTAACAGAGCATTTAAATGCAATCGTTGCGAATGAACAAACTGTTCAAATTCCTTCTACGTCAAGGAAAGTTGGCCATCCGTCTTGACCTAGTAAGAAAAGGAAGCAAACTTCAGTTTCCCTAATCAGAGAGAAAAATATTACGCCAAAAGAATGCAAAAAATGGTAAAAGACTACAGAAATTTAATTAAGATAAAGTGAAATGGTTTTGAGAAATTTATTTATTTAGAACGTCACGAACGGAAATTCCGTTCAAAAGTGTTGAGGAACTGCAAAGCAGCCTATCCTCCTGAATGATGCACCATCCTTCAGCCATCTGTGCTAATTTCACTTGCAGCAATGGCTGTCCGCAGAATTTCTATCTCGAAATTCTCAAATTTCCCCAACTCGTGTACATATCACAGTTACATACAATTTATATCAAAGTAATCACAAAATCAACCAAATTAATTCATGGTTTTAAAAGTTTTTATTTTTTTTGAGCTTTGAGGAAATTGGCAATTTATTGAAAATTTTCTTTTGTTCAGTAACTAACATGCATGTTTCTTATATTAATTCTAATCTCATTTTGTTGTGTTGAATAGTGTCATGCTGTTAAGTAATGCCACACCCGCAAGGCAATTTGGAATGGTTTTATTTTCCATATTTGTAGTATACTGAGAACAATATTCTGAATGTTTCGCAACTTTTGTTAGATTTTATTTCGATTGGAAGAATTGAGTTTGTTTTCGCTGTTTTTATGTAACTTGATGTTGTATTGCTGACATTTGGTATTCTAGTAGGCCTTATTTCTGTTTATTGTACTGTCGGCTTGGTTATTAGTACCGGTTGCGCTGGAGCTTGATCACGAGCCTGCTTCTTTTCTCGGATAACTTTTGCAACTTTCGATTTTTCGGCTGGTTCTGCTAGTTCTCTGGCGATCTGTGATGGACTCAACATAAAACTACTCGGTCCTGCTTGCGAAATAGCAACACTAGATTGAAGTGTAGAGGGAGTTGGCGCATTGTTTAGAGGGTTGGGTGTTTTGGACTTCGGTGTTTGGAATTCATTTGGTGAGCTGTCAGAGCTTGAAATCGTAGTTGGAGTTTTCTCAATGGATATTTCATTGGGATTTGGTGTATTTGGGGCATCCATTTTGGTTGAAGGTTAGGCTGAGGTTGATCGATTGGCTGTGCAGTTTTATTGTAGATATAAGATTCGACGCGGACCTCTCTCGCATCCAATGGAGTAAATAAAGTTTCATCAAGACTACTATCAAAGAGTTGTGGTTCTCTGAGTTTTTCTGGGACAAATGGGTCTTCAACAATTTTTTTTCATCAATGTTTTCCAAATCCGAAATTAGGAATTGTGGTTTAATTGGTTTTATCCTAACCCTGTGGATAATTGTGTATGAAGTGTATTGACTTTGCGAATTAAGTAATTACTTCGAGTTAAGATTTTTTCAATCCGATTTTGTCCTGACCATTTATATTGTAAATTACTAATTTTTTCGTGCTCGTTGGAGAGTTTTGGGTGTAAAAGTACACAGTACTCATACAATTTCAGCGGAGCTGCTGTTGCTTTTTTGTCATTATAATCGCGATATTTATGAAAAGACTTCACAAGGGATGCCTTAGTTTGTGAAAATAGTGTTGCCATTTTGATCTGAATATCGGCAATGTAGTCAATGTTACACTTTTTATGGTAAATGGATTTTTTGTTAAACCACAAGTCGATCGAATTAATAGGAATTTGTCCATGGAAAATTAAACTTGGCGGACAGCCATTGGTTGTATGGTAGCTTGTTTTATTCTGGAAAACTGCCAGGTCAATATATTTAAGCCAGTCATGTTGTAGTTGATTTTCATAAATACTTAGATAACGTTTCAGAGGCCCAGGTGATCTTTCTACTACACCAATGGTCAGTGCATGTTTCAATGTGGCATGTTCAAACTTTATTTCTAACAGATCTGCTAGTTCATGTAAAATTTGTGAAGTAAATTGCGAGCCTTGGTCTGTAATTATTAGTAGGGGTATATAACAATGTTGAAGGAACCACTGAAACAAAAATTTGGTAACGGTTGCTGCAGAAATGGAGTTTACAGTTTGGGCAAACATGTATTTACTGAAAATGTCCGTTCCGGTCAAGATATATGAGAAACCACCGGATTTTGGTAGAGGCCCAACTATATCTATTTGCATGATATCTGCCGGAAAGCTTGTGTTTGAGTTGACTGGGTTAAGTGGAAGCTGTATTTTGTTGTGATTTGGCGATTTCGCTTGAAGGCAAGTCTGGCAAATATTTATATATGATATTAAATATTCAATGAATCCTGGAAAATAATACTTTCTCCTGAGTTCTTTAACTGTTTTCTGAATGCCTAAGTGTCCTTTCATTTTACTATTGTGCAAGCGAAAAAGTAAATTTGTACGAAAATGCTTGGGAACAATGATCTGCTTAATGTAATTTCGACCAGAGTGGTCAAAGATTTTTCTATAGAGAACTATCTTCTCTAGTAGTAGTCTGTTCCAATGCTTGAGATATTTTTGCAGATCATATTATCCTTCAATTAATTTTGGTTTGAGTTGATTGTATATCCAATTTACAGCAGTTGAAATATTGGAGCCCTTCTGTTGTTCTTTTGCAAGGTTTAATGTATCGAGGCATCCTTTAATATCCATTTTATCAAGTGGATTGGTCATAGACATAGACGAAATCATGACGTCTTTAAAGGCAGAGAGTTCTTCTATGGTAACATTAATGTGGTTATCCACTGGTGCAGTGGAAAGTTGTATGTCAATGTTGAGTACAGAAATTTGGTCTTCTAATTTCATTCAAATTTTTGTATTCGGGTTTATATGAACTCGAGATAAGTAGTCAGCGGCGGCATTGGCTTTGCCTGGTATATGACCCAAAACAAATCTAAAGTTGAGAACATAATCTACAGAGTTCCATAAGTTACCCGGTAATTTCTTTGCTTGAAAGAATCTTGTAACACTTTTGTTATCTGTTAGGACAATAATTGGTTTTGACGATACTCCCCAAATGTAATGTTCATATGTTTCAAATGCATATTGTACGGTAAGGAACATAAAAGCTAAATTTAAGCTTTGACGGTGAAAATAAATGCAAGCCAAATGCTACTGGCGCATATGTTTTAATTTTATTATCTTCTGCGTGTTCGTGGTAGTCTTCAGTCATTAAAACATATCCCGCTGCATAGAAGCTTGCGTGGCATATTATAGCATATTGTCAATTAGGTTTTGCCATATCAAGGTTAGTAGACAAGCATTAGACATATCCTTCTTTAGCGATTCAAGACTTGTTTTGTGTTCGGATTCAATTCTGAAATTGCTTTCTTTACGAAGTAGTTTAAAGAAAGGGTGTAACTTGACCGCTAAACTGGGAATAAATTTTTGGAAATATTGTGCAAAACCAATCAATCGTCGCGTCTGTTTGATATTCTTTGGCATTTTAACCAAGTTGATAAATTTATTCAATTTCTCAACATTTGGTTTCAATCCATCTCCAGTTTTTGTATGCCTTAAAATTGAATTTCGGGGATTCCAAATTCACATTTATCAGTGGAAAGTTCAAATCCTAGTTCAGAAATTTTTTGGAAAATTTGCTCTAAGTTTTCGATAAGTGCATAACCATATACGGCCCCGTTTCCCAAATTATCGAAATAAACAAAACATTTGTCGCCCGCAACACACGGGTGCAGATGTTTGCTTACATATGCACTAAAGTCTGTAGGAGATCGTGATAATCCTTGGGCCAATCTTTTGAATGCAAAAGTTCGTCTTCCGAAATTGAATGCTAATAATTGCACACTTCTTTCATCAGCCATTTGCATTGAGAAATAGGCTTGACTACAGTCCATTTTTGCAAATATCTTTTTTCCTGATAAATGTGCGCTTGCTTCGTACATTGTTGGAATCGGAAATTTATTATTTACATAATCATGTTGTAATAAGTGGTTTTTTTTTCTCAAGTCGATTAAAATTCTCAGTTTTTCACTGCCTTTCCTTTGTGCAAAAATCGGAGAAGAATACTTTGAATTGTGTAATGTGATTATATCATAATATTGCATTAGGGCCAGTTCTATGATAAGTTCATCTCGTAAGTGTTTTGGTGTAATGGAATTAGGAGAATAAATTGGTCGATCATGTTCGGGAGTAGGTTTCACTAGAGTCTGTATTTTTGCCCAAATCAAATCTATGACGTGCAAAAATTTTGTGGTAACGTACTAATAAGTTTTCCATTTTGTTTTTTTTGTTCCTTGTAAGAAATAGAGTTTGTCCAATTGAATTTCTGTAAGAATTGATCACGATTGTCTTTGTTCAGTGTAGGATCTAACAGTTCGTCTTGTTTTAGATTTATAAGGGCATCATAGATTCGTTTTTCAATGCCCGTTAATTTCGTCGGATTTGAACAGTTTTCTGGCGTAGGAAACCAATATCCATCATTATAGGTTTTGAAATGATTATTGCTTTTATCTGTAATAAATGTATTGAGCGATGGGCATTTTGAATTATTTAGTATTGATGGGGAATTGGTTTGAGATATTCTGATTGTTTTGGTGTCAAAATAATGAATTTCGCTGGTCGATTTTTAGCACTAATAGTGACACTATGAGGGTTAAGATTAATGACACCGATTTTCGTGCGACACTTATCGTTTAGTTCGTTGATTGATGACATAATACATAAACCTGATTTGCTCTCAAACTGTGTTGAAGGTTCAACAACCCCTGATAAATTTGAGAAAGAAGGAGCGGGATGAAGTAGTTCACATTCTACTACTTCCTGTTGGTTTGGTTTAATTAATGCTTTTGAAATATTATGAAAAATCAAAGATTTGGAAAAATTTTCTGAATGGTTTAGTAATAGGGTAATTTCTGGTAAATATAATAGACCCTTATTTGGGTGAATGAGAATATCTTTTTTTGGAAGAAAGGTAGACCTAATAACAGAGAATTCAGGTTTTCAAGAACCAAGAAGTATTCTTCAAATTGTGATATGCCAATGGTAAATTTTAGTCTGATCATCCGCATAACTTTTGCAGTTGTTCCGTCTGCCATTTTTACGATACAGGGGAATTGGCCATTTGTATTCAAAATGTGTTTTGAGTTTTATTCTATTTTTTTTTTAATAATAATAGATGTATAGCGCTAGAAAAAGCTCCAGTATCTAATAAAGCGTTGAAAATAAATTTTTGGACTAGGATTGGAACACAAAATAGCTTTTCACCGCAAGATGGAGTAAGTCGCGTGCGACATGCAGTAACCAAGGAAAATAGATAATGTGGCTCATTTAGTTTTTTGGTGGAATATACTTGTCAAATGGTATGTTTGTCCCTCGTTCCGGTTGTGGTTTATACAAGCAATCAACTCGTTTTTGCCCAGGTTGTTCGCAGTGATTACAGAAAACATTTCTGAAGTAACATCTGTTTCTTCCTTGATTTTGATTGTATCTCCCCCGTGTATATCCGTAGCCTGTAAACTGTCCTCCATAGTTATTGTTATTGTTACCCCGGACAAAATTATTATTATTTGTATTGGGCGGATTGAATGAAGAGCGTTGATACCCTCTCGTTTGGCCCCAATTGTTATTAAATGAGCAATTAGCACGGATTTTTTTGTTTCTGCCAAAAGCAGAGCTCATATGTTGCATTTGATTTCCCATTTTTTTCTGTGTTCTAATCAATTCCTTATTGGTATTTACTATTGAATTCAATGCATCAGACATCTGAGATGAAGCCGGAGAGACGTTGTTGAAAGCTTTAGTTGTGGCATCTCATCTGGTAAGATAGTTTGCAATGCTTGTCGTTTTGAGTCAAATGTGGATAATTCTTGCACGGTTTTATTGTGAGGTTCTAGCAAAAGCTTCAGTCTAATTGAATTTGGCATTCCACTGATGAATGCATCTCGAATTCGGCGGGTACGTTCAGCAGATATATTAACGCCTGTTGCATCCGGAAAAGCAATATTGGCTAAACGCGTTATGTCCCTAAGATAATCTTCTGTTGACTCTCGAGATTGATTAAACTTACGTTCTTGGAATGTGAGTTTGAAAAGTTCAATGCGGTTTGGACTCAATTACCGTGTTTCCAAGGATCCGTTGGCCTTGTCAAATGTATTTCTGGACGTATGTGGGAGTTCCAGATAATAGGCAAGGGCACCACCTGACAAATGCAACTTTAGAGTCTAATTTTGATGCGTCTGGAACATTTGCCAGAGCAACCGAGCTTGTAATCTGTTCCTTGAAAGTACGGAAATCATTCATCCGTATTTTTTCCTTCAAATGGACTTAGAATCACAGATTGTGAAGACTGTGTTGCGGCTAACCCAGTTTGAATTGCTGTTGTGATGGCGTTAGCCATAGTCGCTACGTCCGTCAGCTCGTTGTCAGATTTTAGTTTTGCAAGTGGAGATATTGGAGATCCAGGTCATCGATAGGAATTACTTCTGTATTTGTAAAAAACATCGCAAGAAAGAAAGATGATTTATCAAGAGAATGAATAAAGATTATTTCTTTGTTGAATAAGTCTCGAGAAAAAATAATTGTAATGACAAAAAGAACCTTGTTGAATGTAATTGATAATAAAGTACAGGTTTCTTGATTAATTTTCAGTGCAAAATTCATTGGGTAGATGGTATCATTATCCAAATATTTTGGGTTATTCAGAAGTAAATCAGATAGTTTTGCAATCATTTTGAATAAAAGAGATACTGAATTTTCTGTTTTTTTTTTAAATTAAGTAATTTAGTTCAAGTAGAGTTCGAAAATTACAATGAAAGGTTATTGCAAACTTTGAATTGGTTTTTGTTTTTGAAAAAAATAAATGGGAATTCAAAATGTTATTCTTTGATCAGCATTGAGCATGATTGTTTTCTTTTCTTACTTAATTGTTTCCAGAATATAATCAAAATTGGAGCAATTGAAATCTGAGAAGTAAATCAGCAATTTGTTTCGTCTTCCATAGACAAGATGAATGTTTGTTTGTCAGTGATTTAAGACGTAATATTGTAGTTTCCAATTTTATGATTAACTGACACCTTCAGTTTTTTTGTGCTTAACGTTAATCGTTCTAAAATTCTTTTTGAAAATTTTTTTTGAAATTACGTAATTTAGTTCAAGTAGAGTTAGAAAATTACAATAAAAGGTTAATGCAAATTTTGAATCGGTTTTTGTTTTTGAGTAAATAAATGGGAATTCAAAATGTTATTCTTTGATCAGCATTGAGCATGATTGTTTTCTTTTCTTACTTAATTGTTTCCAGAATATAATCAAAATTGGAGCAATTGAAATCTGAGAAGTAAATCAGCAAATTGTTTCGTCTTCCATAGACAAGATGAATGTTTGTTTGTAAGTGATTTTAGACGTAATATTGTAGTTCCCAATTTTATGATTAACTGAGACCTTCAGTTTTTTGTGCTTAAAGTTAATCGTTCCAAAATTCTTTTTTAATTTCAAAACCTTACTGCTTGTCTTTTTCATTTTAACTGCTCTTTTCCTGTCACCAAGTAATGTCTAAATTTATTATGTAAAACTTCTGTCATTTTTTGTAAGTTATTCAATTCTTTCAAGTGTATGGCATACTTCAGATGGTGGAATTTCTTTTAGCAGTTTTCCCAATAAAAACTTCAGCATGCAAACTTCAATACTTTAACATTAAACTAGTTTACATTAATTTCACAATTATCCAAAAAATTTATTACATTGTTTCACATTCTCAAAAGATAAGGAAATTCACAACATTCCTATCCAATAAGAATTAGGAATAAAAATGTACTAATTCAATGGTGCACTTTGTACAAAAGTGTGCCATGACTAACATTTGCAAAAATTGTGCCGAAGAAAATTATATCCGTCTGCTTTCTGATGCTTAGTTACTATTGTAGAGAACATTTATATCCGCATCGTAATTTTTTTTTGTTAAGCCAAAGATTTCAGGCAACATAGATTTTCTCGAAAGAAGTTCATATCAACTTTGAAAATGTAAGACTAAAAGCGAAAAAGTATTCTCTTAATGTTAGATTAGTTTTGCAAACTTTCTTATTTCACCAAAAATAACCACTTCCGTATTTTCAAAGCCTTGGAGTAGTAAGAAAAAACCAGTTTCATGAAAAATGAGAACTAAATCAACTTCTCATTTTTGAAAAACAGAGATGAAAATCTAGATCTTTTCTGTCCCCGTGTATTTTAAGCCCGCCAGTTCCAAATTATTAAGTAGTTTCATATTTTAAATGTATACACGTTTGCGGACCGCTGGCATATCAACAACCAAATGCTCGAGTTGCAAGAAAAATGTGAAGGACGATGACACAACAGCGATTGGTTGTAAAAAATGTGGCACCTGGTTCCACAGAGCGTGTGTATCCTTGACTGTGGATGACGTGAAGTGGTTGCGAAGCAAACCCAACAATCCTTGGTTGTGCGACACTTGCCGGGAGAGCTCTGATTACAGTCCCGGAGCTATGTTACCTTCCTCCTTTTTTAACTTCAATTGCAGACACCATAACTTCATGTATTACTGACGTGCTTCATAAAACCTTAAATGATCTTTTTCCTACAGTGTTAACTGATCACATGAAAACTGCAATGACCGAATCATTTCCTTCTTATCTGGATGCTCTGGTGAAAAGCAGGAATATCAAACTAGAAAACGAGTTTCAGTTTGTCATAACAGGTGTTACTGAGAATGGGCATACTCATGCCGGCAAAGTGGATACTGATAGTGGGGTCATTGAAGAAATTAGTGAACATGTATGGTTAAAAAACAATAGAAACATAAGACACATAAGACGGCTGGGCAAATCATTGCCTACGATGTCATAGGCAAGTCGAAAATGCAGACCCATTTTGGTAACAAGGCGTAACAGCTATTTTATGGAGAGATGTTTTGCTCGTTCTCACCTTTTGAAATCGTTTAAAATCCTTTTGTACATCAAAAATACCTCTCTACCTCCGACAGAGAACTCGAGAAAAACATTTATCCAAACCGTATGAGATGATCACAAACGAGGGCAAATCGAGGGAAATGTTTACAATAAAAAAATTTACAACTCTTCTATGAGGGACAACTTGATCCACTCTCGGAGAACTGACTAACCGAGATAAAAAGCCTGTTGCTAAACTGTCAATCAATCAATAATATGCAAAAAAAAGACTAAACCTTATGCAATCCATTAAATCGGAGCAATGCTTTTTGATCTTTTTGACAGAAACAAGGCTCCACGCTGCCATACATAACTCGGAGATGTCTTGAGGTTCAAATGTCTCTATTGTTGCACGTTGCGATAGGAATGAAGCTGCCCATGGGGATGTGTTAAATGCCATGATTAGAACAACCACCATTGTTGTAATCGATACAGCAGAAAAAAGAATTCGACTTTACCCTTGGTTGTGCATTGGTCGACGATTCTAGCGTGACTTTTTTTTGAATGTACATGAGCCTACTAAATAAAAGACATGAACCAAGAAAATTATGTCCGTCTGCTTTCTGATGCTTAGTTACTAATGTACAGACCATTTTCATTTGCATCGTAATTTTTTTTGTTAAGCCAAAGATTTCAGGCAACATAGATTTTCTCGAAAGAAGTTCATATCAACTTTGAAAATGTAAGACTAAAAGCAAAAAAGTATTCTCTTAATGTTAGATTAGTTTTGCAAACATTCTTATTTCATCAAAACTAACCACTTCCGTATTTTCAAAGCCTTGGAGTAGTAAGAAAACCGGTTTCATGAAAAATGAGAATTAAATCAACTACTCATTTTTGAAAAACAGAGATGAAAATCTAGATCTTTTCTGTCCCCGTGTATTTTAAGCCCGCCATTTCCAAATTATTAAGTAGTTTCATATTTTGAATGTATACACGTTTGCGGACCGCTGGTATATCAACAACCAAATGCTCGAGTTGCAAGAAAAATGTGAAGGACGATGACACAACAGCGATTGGTTGTGAAAAATGTGGCACCTGGTACCACAGAGCGTGTGACCTTGACTGTGGATGACGTGAAGTGGTTGCGAAGCAAACCCAACAATCTTTGTTTGTGCGACACCTGCCTTGAGAGCTCTGATTACAGTCCCGGAGCTAAGTTACCTTCCTCTTTTTTAACTTCAATTGCAGACACCATAACTTCATGTATTACTGACGTGCTTCATAAAACCTTAAATGATCTTTTTCCTACAGTGCTAACTGATCACAAGAAAACTGCAATGACCGAATCATTTCCTTCTTATCTGGATGCTCTGGTGAAAAGCAGGAATATCAAACTAGAAAACGAGTTTCAGTTTGTCATAACAGGTGTTACTGAGAATGGGCATACTCATGCCGGCAAAGTGGATACTGATAGTGGGGTCATTGAAGAAATTAGTGAACATATATGGTTAAAAAACAATAGAAACATAAGACACATAAGACGGCTGGGCAAATCATTGCCTACGATGTCATAGGCAAGTCGAAAATGCAGACCCATTTTGGTAACAAGGCGTAACAGCTATTTTATGGAGAGATGTTTTGCTCGTTCTCACCTTTTGAAATCGTTTAAAATCCTTTTGTACATCAAAAATACCTCTCTACCTCCGACAGAGAACTCGAGAAAAACATTTATCCAAACCGTATGAGATGATCACAAACGAGGGCAAATCGAGGGAAAAGTTTACAATAAAAAAATTTACAACTCTTCTATGAGGGACAATTTGATCCACTCTCGGAGAACTGACTAACCGAGATAAAAAGCCTGTTGCTAAACTGTCAATCAATCAATAATATGCAAAAAAAGACTAGACCTTATGCAATCCATTAAATCGGAGCAATGCTTTTTGATCTTTTTGACAGAAACAAGGCTCCACGCTGCCATACATAACTCGGAGATGTCTTGAGGTTCAAATGTCTCTATTGTTGCACGTTGCGATAGGAATGAAGCTGCCCATGGGGGTGTGTTAAATGCCATGATTGGAACAACCACCATTGTTGTAATCGATACAGCAGAAAAAAGAATTCGACTTTACCCTTGGTTGTGCATTGGTCGACGATTCTAGCGTGACTTTTTTTTGAATGTACATGAGCCTACTAAATAAAAGACATGAACCAAAAAAACTATGTCCGTCTGCTTTCTGATGCTTAGTTACTAATGTACAGACCATTTTCATTTGCATCGTAATTTTTTTTGTTAAGCCAAAGATTTCAGGCAACATAGATTTTCTCGAAAGAAGTTCATATCAACTTTGAAAATGTAAGACTAAAAGCAAAAAAGTATTCTCTTAATGTTAGATTAGTTTTGCAAACATTCTTATTTCATCAAAACTAACCACTTCCGTATTTTCAAAGCCTTGGAGTAGTAAGAAAACCGGTTTCATGAAAAATGAGAATTAAATCAACTACTCATTTTTGAAAAACAGAGATGAAAATCTAGATCTTTTCTGTCCCCGTGTATTTTAAGCCCGCCATTTCCAAATTATTAAGTAGTTTCATATTTTGAATGTATACACGTTTGCGGACCGCTGATATATCAACAACCAAATGCTCGAGTTGCAAGAAAAATGTGAAGGACGATGACACAACAGCGATTGGTTGTGAAAAATGTGGCACCTGGTACCACAGAGCGTGTGACCTTGACTGTGGATGACGTGAAGTGGTTGCGAAGCAAACCCAACAATCTTTGTTTGTGCGACACTTGCCTGGAGAGCTCTGATTACAGTCCCGGAGCTAAGTTACCTTCCTCTTTTTTAACTTCAATTGCAGACACCATAACTTCATGTATTACTGACGTGCTTCATAAAACCTTAAATGATCTTTTTCCTACAGTGCTAACTGATCACATGAAAACTGCAATGACCGAATCATTTCCTTCTTATCTGGATGCTCTGGTGAAAAGCAGGAATATCAAACTAGAAAACGAGTTTCAGTTTGTCATAACAGGTGTTACTGAGAATGGGCATACTCATGCCGGCAAAGTGGATACTGATAGTGGGGCCATTGAAGAAATTAGTGAACATATATGGTTAAAAAACAATAGAAACATAAGACACATAAGACGGCTGGGCAAATCATTGCCTACGATGTCATAGGCAAGTCGAAAATGCAGACCCATTTTGGTAACAAGGCGTAACAGCTATTTTATGGAGAGATGTTTTGCTCGTTCTCACCTTTTGAAATCGTTTAAAATCATTTTGTACATCAAAAATACCTCTCTACCTCCGACAGAGAACTCGAGAAAAACATTTATCCAAACCGTATGAGATGATCACAAACGAGGGCAAATCGAGGGAAATGTTTACAATAAAAAAATTTACAACTCTTCTATGAGGGACTCTTCTATAACTTCTATAACTTCTACAACTCTTCTATAACTTCACGTATTACTGACGTGCTTCATAAAACCTTAAATGATCTTTTTCCTACAGTGCTAACTGATCACATTAAAACTGCAATGACCGAATCATTTCCTTCTTATCTGGATGCTCTGGTGAAAAGCAGGAATATCAAACTAGAAAACGAGTTTCAGTTTGTCATAACAGGTGTTACTGAGAATGGGCATACTCATGCCGGCAAAGTGGATACTGATAGTGGGGTCATTGAAGAAATTAATGAACATATATGGTTAAAAAACAATAGAAACATAAGACACATAAGACGGCTGGGCAAATCATTGCCTACGATGTCATAGGCAAGTCGAAAATGCAGACCCATTTTGGTAACAAGGCGTAACAGCTATTTTATGGAGAGTTGTTTTGCTCGTTCTCACCTTTTGAAATCGTTTAAAATCCTTTTGTACATCAAAAATACCTCTCTACCTCCGACAGAGAACTCGAGAAAAACATTTATCCAAACCGTATGAGATGATAACAAACGAGGGCAAATCGAGGGAAACGTTTACAATAAAAAAATTTACAACTTTTCTATGAGGGACAACTTGATCCACTCTCGGAGAACTGAATAACCGAGATAAAAAGCCTGTTGCTAAACTGTCTATCAATCAATAATATGCAAAAAAAGACTAAACCTTAAGCAATCCATTAAATCGGAGCAATGCTTTTTGATCTTTTTGACAGAAACAAGGCTCCACGCTGCCATACATAACTCGGAGATGTTTTTAGGTTCAAATGTCTCTATTGTTGCACGTTGCGATAGGAATGAAGCTGCCCATGGGGGTGTGTTAAAAGCCATGATTGGAACAACCACCATTGTTGTAATCGATACAGCAAAAAAAAGAATTAGACTTTACCCTTGGTTGTGCATTGGTCGACGGTTCTAGCGTGACCTTTTTTTTGAATGTACGTGAGCCTACTAAATAAAAGACATGAGCCAAAAAAATTATATCCGTCTGCTTTCTGATGCTTAGTTACTAATGTACAGACCATTTTCATTTGCATCGTAATTTTTTTTGTTAAGCCAAAGATTTCAGGCAACATAGATTTTCTCGAAAGAAGTTCATATCAACTTTGAAAATGTAAGACTAAAAGCGAAAAAGTATTTTCTTAATGTTAGATTAGTTTTGCAAACATTCTTTTTTCATCAAAACTAACCACTTCCGTATTTTCAAAACCTTGGGGTAGTAAGAAAACCACTTTCTTGGAAAATGAGAACTAAATCAACTACTCATTTTTGAAAAACAGAGATGAAAATCTAGATCTTTTCTGTCCCCGTGTATTTTAAGCCCGCCATTTCCAAATTATTAAGTGGTTTCATATTTTAAATGTATACACATTTGCGGACCGCTGGCATAACAACAACCAAATGCTCGAGTTGCAAGAAAAATGTGAAGGACGATGACACAACAGCGATTAGTTGTGAAAAATGTGGCACCTGGTACCACAGAGCGTGTGTATCCTTGACTGTGGATGACGTGAAGTGGTTGCGAAGCAAACCCAACAATCTTTGCTCGTGCGACACTTGCCTGGAGAGCTCTGGTTACAGTCCCGGAGCTAAGTTACCTTCCTCTTTTTTAACTTCAATTGCAGACACCATAACTTCATGTATTACTGACGTGCTTCATAAAACCTTAAATGATCCTTTTTCTACAGTGCTAACTGATCACATGAAACCTGCAACAGGAATATCAAACTAGAAAACGAGTTTCAGTTTGTCATAACAGGTGTTACTGACAATGGTCATACTCATGCCGGCAGAGTGGATACTGATAGTGGGGTCATTGAACAAATTAGTAAACATATATGGTTAAAAAACAATAGAAACATAAGACACATAAGACGGGTGGGCAAATCATTGCCTACGATGTCATAGGCAAGTCGAAAATGCAGACCCATTTTGGTAACAAGGCGTAACAGCTATTTTATGGAGAGATGTTTTGCTCGTTCTTACCTCCTGAAATCGTTAAAAATACTTTTATACATCAAAAATGCCTCTCTACCTCCGACAGAGAACTCGAGAAAAACATTTATCCAAACCGTATGAGATGATAACAAACGAGGGCAAATCGAGGGAAATGTTTACAATAAAAAAATTTACAACTTTTCTATGAGGGACAACTTGATCCACTCTCGGAGAACTGACTAACCGAGATAAAAAGCCTGTTACTAAACTGTCATGTTTTTAGGTTCAAATGTCTCTTTTGTTGCATGTTGCGATAGGAATGAAGGTGCCCTTGGGGGTGTGTTAAATGCCATGATTGGAACAACCACCATTGTTGTAATCGATATAGCAAGAAAAAGAATTCGACTTTACCCTTGGTTGTGCGTTGGTCGACGGTTCTACCGTGACTTTTTTGTTTTAATGTACATGAGCCTACTAATTCTCCATATAGAGTTGAATATTTAATTTTTTTCTCCGTTGTTAATCGCTATTATGAGAGTTTCAAAGATTTCTCAAAGATCAGAAACCTCGACGAAAACTACATCATTTACTTTCTCGGGGACTTCAACGTTCATGATGTAAACTGGAGTTGCATGTCGAGTTCTTCTGCCTTCGAAACTATCTTATTGGAAATTTTATCCGACCACGGTCATAATCAATTCATTCATAAATTAACTGACGCAAAAGGAAGTATTCTTGATCTTATATGGAGCAACCATGAAGATTTGTCCTTCAAAACACTGGCGATAGCATTCTCTGACCATTACCCGTTAATCTTTACTACCTCAACGAAGCTCAATCCTCCCCAGTTAACAATCCAATTTAAGTTTCTCCAAGTCAAGTTACATTCAAGCAAATTTTAATTTTTTATTAAGCAACTTCTGGACTTCATTGTTTTTGAAAATATACTCTTTTGCATGATATTCTGTTTTTACGGACGCCCTATCCCATGCTTTATCTCACAAACGTTGCCACCGCTTGAGCTACACCTGTTTTTACTCTTCAAATACTATTCATCTTTTAATTATGCAGAAAACAGCTATCAGAAAAGTAGAGACAAAATGGACTATTCTCGGCTCGCTGCGGTGCTGTGACCTACAGAAACAAGTTGCGGATTCCATAGATTTTGATAAATGCTTATTCGTTGAGAAATTGGACTTACAGAATCCGAAAGAGTTTTTCAAGATTCTTAGAAGTCTCAGAACAACCCAGAACTACCCGTCCACAATGTATCTAGGCGACGAATCGTCTTCGTCCGCTGTCGGTAAACAAACTTTTTTCAATAAATTTTTGGGCTCCGTCTATAGCGGCAAACAGTGTTACCAACACTTTGACACTGCAAATATTATTGTTCTAAGCGACATCATTTTCACAACTGCTCAAATTAAATCCCAGCTGCGTCAAAATTCCCTTGAAATGGCTTCTAAAGGAATCCCAAGTTTTGTACTTCACCAGTCGTGTGACAAAACTAAAGAAGTATGGTTTTGAAATGGACTTTCTGACACTTATGGATTCCTATTTGTTCAACAGGAGACAATGTGTTAAACTCGATTCTCCTTTTTTTCGGAGATTCAGGTAACCTCTGTTGTTCCCCAGTGCAGTGTAATTGGGCCATTACTATTCACTCTGTTCATTAAAGATATTGGCGACAACCTTGGAAGCAGCAATTTCTTTCCTTTTAGTGACGACTTCAAGATTTTTTTATCTGCCAATCCAGAACTAGTGCATGATGATCTGGATGCCTGGATGTCCTTTTTAATCGGGCGTCTTCCAATATTCTAACCTTCCTCCCGTCCAAGTGTTCTGTACTGTCCTTTAATTATACATTTGATTCGCCTTTTACGTTGCGTAACGACTTACTCACCTGGATGAGCCAAATTACTCACGTGGGTTTTATTATTAGATCAAATCTATCTGCGGAAACTCACATCTTTGAAAAATTAACCAAATCAATTCATGTCTTTCATTTTTTCAGAAGAAATGTTTCTTTTAATGTTTCAGAAAATGGAAAAAACTTCTCTATAGTACACTCATTCAGTCAATCCTATTATGCACAAGTCCTTTCACCCACAATCACTCAACTGCGTGTTGTCTGGTGAAATGGATCAAAAGCGCAGATGGCTACAACGCGATACTCAAACAATTGAAACTCCTCCGTATATGCTTTCAACTAACAAAAACAGATCTCATCTTATTATTAAAACTGTGAAATGGCAAAGTTGATATAAAGAACCCTCTCACTTTTAACTGTTTACCCTCACGTTCATCAAATCATTATCTTTTTAACCTTCCTTCTACAAGGAAATTTCAGAGTCACATTAATTTCTTCATTCGTTCCGAAATTTGCTAATGTGCTTTTAAAGCTCAGCATAATTTCCTTCGACAAGTCATTAATATTTTTCAGAACCGCTGTATCTAAAAATCCGAATGCTAAGTTGTATACCTTTTCTATTGATAACACATACATTTTTACGTTTGTGTAAATTTTTGTGTAAATTTTGCCGATCTTAACGTACCAGCTCGCTTTTTTTAACGTTTACTTCTCGTATAGAGAATTGAGTCTTTTACTTCTACTACTACTTCTTCTTCTTCTTCTACTACTTCTACTACTAGTACTACTACTAATACTACTACAACTATTACTACCACTACTACTACTACTACTACTACTACTACTACTACTACTACTACCACTACTACTGCTGCTGCTGCTGCTACTACTACTACTACTACTACTACTACTACTACTACTACTACTACTACTACTACTACTACTAATGTTTGAACACTTAAATTCCATTAAAAAATAAAGGAACAATGACAATAAGTACAAACAAGCTAATAAAATGCATATAAGTTTGAGATTATTTGCGTTTATTGACGCCAGGATATGCTGTTCAACAAAACTGTTGAAGCGGGATTTAGACTCTCTTTTCGCTTTCTGTCGTAAGGTGATGTAGCTCATGTTGTTCCTTGAGCAATATTCTTCAAGTTGATCCAGCCACGCCTTGCGTTGACCCCCTGGAGCTCGTTTAGCGATATTTTTCTGTCGGCTCCCAGGTGAAGGCTCGGAACGCTACACGATCGTCATTCATCCTCAGGACATGGCCAAACCATTTCAACCGTTTAATCATGGTCATTGCAGAAAGTGTCGACATACGTGATCTAGCCAGTACTTCTTCATCTGTCACCCTCTCCAGATATGAAAGACATAGTATCCTTCGCAGACAACTGATGTTAAAGCTCTCAAGTTTCCGCTGCGTTGATTTTTTCATGGTCCATGTTTCAGAGCTATATAAGACCCCTGCTAACACAAGAGCTCTGTATAACTAGCATTTGAGGGGAATACTAGGTTGTTTGTTCTTCCAAAGCTTCTGAAAGCTCGCAAATCGCTGTCTCCCTTCCGCCAGCTTGACACTGATTCCCTTTAGGTCACCATGTTGCAAGCTCACGAAAGAACCGAGATACTTGAAAGCTTCTACATTTTCGAACTCCACTCCATTTCGATCGTGAACATTGCAGGAGAAAATGCGAGATCTTCCAGCCTTTTCTCTGCCGCAGTATCTTGACTCGTGAATTCGCCGGCTTTTCACAGTCGCGAATTTCCTAGTGCACTTCTGACAAATGATGCTTTTCTCTAGCCCAACAAACTTTGACGCGCTGTCTTTGACACTCTTCGAATTCTTAGACTTGCAGAATCTGGCTTCATGCACTTTGCAGCCTCTTGCAGTGTCGAAGCGACTTTTACAACCTGAACATACACAACTCTCGTCATCAGAGACCGCAGATGATCTGTTATTCGCCGTAGACACTAGATCAGCAACCACTGACCTCTCGTCGCTGCTAACGGTCACAAGCTCAGCCTCCGCTGAACTCTTCAATTCCAGTTTCTCACCAGCTAGTGTCTCGAACTAGCCCGCATTCTTCTTCTTGCCCACCAGCACCTCCCTGCCAATGAATATTCGGTATTGGTTTTCGGCCTCAATGAGAGTCCCAAAACGGCCTTTGTTGTTTCCTGTAAGAACTTTCACGTTCTTTTGAGCAATGGGTACACTGGCTCCGGGTTTTTCGCATTTAGCACCTCTTTTCATTTTCTTCCCAACATTGATCTTTAAGCCAAGAGCCTCGGCTAAATATTCAATTCTATGTAGATTTGCTTGAACTTCGGAATCAGAGACGCCCAATAGTGCAACATCATCGGCGAAGTCAAGATCAGCAACACAGCGTCCAATGTCGATTCCTCCTTGAACTGAATTAGCCAACACATAGTTTATCACAAGGCCAAAGAGAATAGGCGACCATACATCACCCTGGCGAACACCAGTTTTTACGTCGAACATCTGTCCCTTCTCGCCCTCTGCCTTGATGCAGCACTTGAAGCCTTCGTAACTGTTGCGGATTACATTCACAACTTTTTGTGGGAGCCCGTAATTTTTCATTGTGTTGTACATCATCTCGCGGTCCACCGAATCGAATGCCGAGCGGATATCAATGAAACAAAAACTTACATCCACTTGGAAGGCCATGCATTTCTCTAGTATTTGCCTCAACGCAAACAATTGGTCAGTGCAGCCCCTGCTCTTTCGGAATCTGAATTGTTCCTCTCTTAGCACTTGATCAAGTGCATCTTTGCATCTATTCAGGATGATTGATGCAAAAACTTTTCCATGTACCGAGAGCAGTAAAATTCCGCGATAGTTCCCACCACTCAGATCTTCTTCCTCTGTTTTTGTATAGCGGGACAACTTCTGCTAAATTCCAGTCTTGTGGAAGATGTTCTTCAGTCCAGCACTTATTGACAATGTCCCACAGCCTTTCAGGGATTCCATTATGCGACTTCAGCATTTCAACAGAAATATTGTCTGGTCCACTTGCTTTACCGTTTTTCAGTTTACGGACGGCATATAGAACTTCATCAAACCGAATTGGACATAGGTCTATTTCAAGACTCTCGGATGCTTCCACTATGCTCAATACAGAATTGGCGCATGTCGTGGCTGGATTTAACAGATGCTTAAAGTGCTCGGTCCAACGTTCCAAACTTTCTTCTTTTGTTTTCAGAGGCTCTCCTGTGGTTGAAACTAATTTACTTATATGAGGACTCCACTTCCGGCATAAATGTTTTGACTCCCAAAACACTTCTTTCAGGTCACCTTTGTCTGAATGATCTTGTATTGTTTCACCTTTGTCTTTCAGCCACTGTCTTTTGTCAGATCTTAACGCTTTTAATACTTCTTTGCAGCAATTAGAGAACACTAGCATCGCCTCCGCGCTACTATGCTTCCTCAACTGTAACTCGGCCCGTTTCCTAATCAAAGCCAGCGTTTCAAACGTAATCCAGGGTTTGTGCACACGCTTTTCGGGGATGAGTAGTTCTGTTGCCACTGCATTAAGAGCCGGTCGAAAATTTGAAGATTGTTCTACGCCTTCAACATTATCGCTCTAATCCAAATAGCGTTTCACTTCTGCGCGGAAAGCTTCGCGCGTGACTTCATCGCGCAACTTGGCAGTGTAAACTTTTGGTTGACTGCGTGGCTTCTGTGCCACTTCTTTGAATTGCACTTCAGCAATGACCATTTCGTGATCGGTGAGAGTGATCTTTCCCCTTCTTGTCCTAACGTTATGCAAACAACTCCTGTGCCTCGAACCGAATAAGATATGATCTAACATTTTCTTTCGCATCTGTTGATTAGGTGGGTTAAATGTATACCGGTGCACTAACCGGTGTCAACACCAGGTTCCACCAATCAACAGGTCATGAGAGACACAAAAAGACAACAATTTTTCTGAGTTAACATTCTCCTCGCCCATTCCAATGGGGCCTCGGCATAGCACGTTGAGATCAGATTGTTGACCAGTTTCCGCATTGAAGTCTCCGACAAGGCAGACTCTCTCCTTTTGTTTGAAACTGGATACCAAGCTGCTCAACTGATTCCAAAAATTGTTTTTCGCTAAGTCGTCAGCTTCATTTGTAGGCGCGTACCACACAATCACAACAAGGTTAGCTCGTCTCTGAGCTGCAAACTTCACATAAGCCAATCGCTCACTAACAGCAACCTGCTCAATTATGCTACCGGCAAGTCTTTTTGTCACTGCAATACCAACTCCTCCTTGTCTCGCTTTTGCGGTCGATAGCCAGGAGTCAGTGAGGAAGAGCTTGTGGTCGCCAAGATCTATTTCCTGCTCCTCCAGTCTTGTTTTTTGCACTCCCAGAACGTCCAAATTGTACTTCTTCAGGTCCATTTTCAGGCTTTCTAGTGAACCTGATTGAGCCAGTGTCCTGACATTGAGGGTTCCAATTCTGAGATTTCTATTCCACGGGAAATTTTTCGCACCCTTTACCCGGGACTCGAGACCATTTTTTTTGAAATCATTGCATTGGGTTTTCAGGCTAATATACAACTAGTCGCGCCACCAACTAGAGGACCCTTGCCTCGTTAGCTTGGTGGTACTATGCATCCGCCCTACGGGCAGCTGCTGCACCACTTAACCCAGGGGACACCGCGTGGAGAAAAGGTTGGATTTTGCCCCCCCCCCCCACTACTACTAATACTACAACAACTACTACTACTGCTACTACTACTACTACTACTACTACTACTACTACTACTACTACTACTACTACTACTTCTACTACTACTACTACTACTACTACTACTACTACTACTACTACTATATGTTGCTATATAGCAAGTTACTATGCAAAAAAGATCACGTTCATCTGGGTGCGTAAACACATTTTTTTGTTATATTCATTTCACAGCAGATCGTTGGATATAATCTCCTCTAGTATGAGACAAACAGAAAAAGTTTGAATCTAGAGAGTTGTTTGAATCGCTAGGTTGCCATTTTTAAATTCTATTTTCATAGTTTTTTTGAAATTCAGAAAACTGTTTATCATTTCTCTGAAAAAAGACTTGTCTTATATACTTTGAAATTGTTCTGCGAACCAATTTTTTCCAATCTTTGTTCTTTCCTGCAAGAAGAGAGAACAATTGTTTCATTGTTTCAAAATCCTCATTTGAGAAAAGACTATTTCTCTAAAGAAATTTTTTTCAGTTCGGATAGAAATTATTAAAATTTTTCATTTCTTTGGAAAAAAACATAACCAAAACAAAGACAGCAGCTAATTAAAAACTTTACTGCAAACTGTGTTCCAATACGCTACTAATTTAGTTTTTTGGGACGCAAGAGTTTGAAACAAATCAGACAAAATTCGAGTAAAGCTGCAAAGCAGATGTGAGAAAATAAAAACAAATAAGACAAATTTCCTATTATTTGCGGCAAAATGTGGTATCAATAGATTCAAACCAAAATGGTGCTTCTTAAGCCTAGCTCCCAAGATCTTACAAAAAGCGTATAGGCTAATTTTCCTCATGAAACTACAAAAAAGAAAAATGTTTTGAAAAACTTCAAAAAGTTCATTTCCACAATTTCGTGTCGATCTTACAATTAAGGATAAAATTTAAAAAATCCATTTTTTTTGTTCCTCATAAAACAATCTAGATATGAAAGAACGCTGACAGGCGTTGAATAAATTACATATTAAAAAGAAAGTCTTAAAAAGTTCTCTTTTGGAGTCAGATTTATGCTGTGTTTGTGTGTGTCTGTCTGGTTGTTTGGGTGTTTATTGTGTATTGTTGTGTTGGTTTTCTCTGTAAGATTTTTTTATCCTGAAAAGGTTAGTTGCTTTAAACATTAGAGTCAAAAAGAGTGAAAAACTGTCCAAAATATTGAAATACTAGAAATAATTACGTAAAATTTGCTACTACAACAAATGCAAATTTTCTAAAATCCACAACAAATATTATGTGCTCACAACTATGCTGATATGAGATTTGCCGTATTAAAAAGTTCTTTTTATGATCATAAAACGTCAAAAACTATAAAAATTTTTCGAAAAAATTGAAAACTATTATTCCAATTTTTAATGTCCTTTTTACGATTAACAATAAAATGGACTCAAGAAGACCCTATATCAAATCGATTTTTTTAATGAGTTTTTTTGTGTCAGAGTTTAAATTGTTGTGTTCGCGTTTGTATGTGTGTGGGGGCCTGTGTAGATTTATCTATGCGTATGCGTGTGTGTAATGTGTTTTAAATCTGTGTGTGAACGATGAAAGAAAGAGACATTTAATGTGAGATTGTAGTTATTTCAAAAGTCAGACCCAATTAAAAGTAGAGTGCAAAAACTGTCAGGACTAATGATAAAATTAGAAAAATTACTTACGAGCAGCTAGAAATTGTGGCACTAAACAAGTCCAAGACCGTAAATGTGAATTTTAAAATCTCAATGTTGGGATGTCAGTAAGATCTTCGAATATCAGTTACTTCATTATGCTCCTGAAGTAACAAAATTACACAGTTTTCGGAAAATTTCAAAAACTTAGAACCAAAAAAATTTACCGACATAACTTTTTCATAAACTCAACACTTAGTTTTTTCCTGGGATAAATTGAAGGGACAGGTCGGCCTAAATGAACAACGACGAACCTTGCGCATCAGCCCATTGCCGAAAAAAAGTAAAAAATGCTTTTTATGCTGGTGTAAGTTTTTGCGTCTGCGTCTTTCAAAATGATCTATTCGTATCTTTCTAGAATTTGTGAATAAGTTGTTCGACGAATGAAGACAATATTTTTGTTGAAACCAGTACGAGTAATTTCCACCAATGCCCATAAGTCGCTTTCAGATTCTCTCAACGGTTTCTCTGACTAAGTTTGCAATTTGATTTGACAACCTTCAGAGGTGTTTTGAAATCTTTTGTGCTGCACACGGACTCGCACTGGACGTCTTCTAAATAATATTCTCATTGTTGTCGAAGAGATTTTCTCAATGAGTTCTTGCAAAAAATTGTCACTTTTTTTATAAATTTATGGCACTGTTATCAGACTTGCCATTAACAGAAAGTTCCTTTGTGAAGTTTTTTACCGTTATTCCTCACAATTTGAAAAATTTTGACTTTCAGATATTAGTTTGCCAGGGAAATCTGTTTGTTATTAATTCTATTTGCAAATATTTATTAAAAGCTGAACTTATTTCAATCTTTCTCATTAAAAATTTAGATGAATCTTAAAAGTTCACAATTCGAACTGTGAACTGCATGTGCTGTTCTCCTGAAGACGTAGATATGAGATTTCAATAAGGTTTAAGATTTGAAGGTACAAATGCCGTGGAAGATTTCAGAAGAGCTTCACTTAGCTAGTGTGCGCTTCCTGTTGCCCGGTTCTCAAATTGGTTTCTTCTCAACCTTTTCTAGATTAATTAAATCCAATTTTATTAGGACCGCGTAGCGTAATTGTGTATTCCATTAAAGGGACCGTTAGAACAATTGACATTGAGCAAAAGGTCTTTTACAAGATTCTTAAACATTTTATAAAACGTTAAAAAGGTTTTTAAAAAAACATTCAGAAATTTTGCTGTTTGAATGATTCCATATATATTTCATATCGACTAAATTATTCGCTAAATAACAAAAAATACTTTTTCAGCGATGTACTTTGAACTTGACACAAATAGACCTCATTGAAATGTCGATGTATGAGATTGCCCTAATCCCCTTAACTGAGCTTCTTGACGATTGCTTCTTAGTTCAAAAGTTGTAGGCAGACGTTGACAATGCTGCTGGTTCAGTTGCCAAAGACTGGACTTTTGACTAGATCAAAAAAGTTGGCCCTGCTTTCAGACATTTTATTGTGCCATGTTAATACCAAAGCACATATTTTTCAAAACAACAGAGCATATTTTTGCTCATGGCAAAGCGGAAACAGATGGGGATGTTAAGAGTTTAAGTAGTCCAATACGTTCTAATTATTAAAAGCATTTTGAGAGAGATCACTAAAACAACAGAAATTATTTCAAAATAAGTTGGCTTTTCATGTCAATGTTTCACGTTGTCTAAAAACTCTCCATTGAATTGATTCAGCATAAACTGATCTTTTTAGCTCGTAAAACAAGTGTTAACAAAGATTTTCAAAATAATGAAGCAGTCAAGCAACAATGAGCTATTATATTACCTATTAACAAAAATCATGCATACAAAAAAAACCCGGATAGACTTTTCGTTACAAATAAAATAGTGTGGCCTAAAGAATCTTAAAAGCAAAAGCCACTTTTAACCATACAAATGATCAGTTCAAATTTCATTTCCTGATTCCTATCTTTGATCGAACTCAACCGAAAGCAACAAAAAAAATCATTTTTGAATTAAATAAGTGCCCCATATCAATTGGTGGAAAGCGCTTAAAGCGAGTTGAATAGGAATGAGAATCATTTATTTGACTTAGCTAGTGAAAAATGAGCATCAATTTGTTTGGACCCTATGTCATTGAAGCATTTTTTCCACCCTTACCAAAAGCAATGCTCCACGGTTTTGTTTTGACCCAGTAAAAATAACATCATTAAGCGCTGCAATGAAAACGTTACTTTAACATATGCCCGCCATTCATCGCTAAAATGATAAAGACACCTAAGACATAACAATATTTGCAATTTTTTGGCGAATCTGATAAATGAATTTAGTCATCAGTTATGATGACTCTGAAATCGTGTCGAGTATAGGGAAGCCTTTGCAAATAAATCAACAATAACTGATGATGATACCAGAGATCAAAGCAAATGGATTTTGCACTTCAAGATCACCAAAACGACCTTTAATTCGAAAATTTTCCAACCGCTAGCAAAAAACTGCCCAGAAACAGTAGCAAACTCTACCAGGCAAGGAACTCTGTCTAAATTTCAGATACCAAATTGATTTTTTTGAAAAAATTTTTAATGGTGTCGGAGTTGGAATTTGTGTTTTTGCGTATGCGTATTAAAAGTCTAAAATTTTTTAAGAAGCAGCAATGAGAAGTTTTGCCGTCCGCATCATTCCATATCTATTTCATATCAAAAAGCATCAAAATTGTTGGCCAATAAACAAAAAATAGTTTCTCAGCGAGGTACCTTGAAGTTGACACAAAATGATCCCTTGAAAAGTTGATGAGTGAGATTGCCCTAATCTCATTAACTGAGCGTCTTAACGATTGCTTCTTAGTTCAAATGCGGTATGGAGACGTTGGTAAGGCTGCTAGCTCTGTAGCTAACTTCAAAAATTATTAGGACTTTTGAACCAGTCAAAAAAGACTTTGCTGCTTTCAGACATGTTATTGTGCCATGTTGTTACTAAAGAACATTTTTTTGAAACAGCACACCATATTTTTGCTAATGGCCAAGTGGAAACAGGTGAGAATATTGGGAATTAAGGTAGTTTAACACGTTCCTATTCTTAAAAGAAATTGTGAGAGAGATCACTAAGACAGCAAAAATTGTTTTGGTTTAGCATAAAATGACCTTTTTAGCTCGCGAAACGCGTGATAGCGAAGATTTATTAAAAATAATGTAGAATTCAAGCAACAATGAGCTGTTATCATACCAAATAACAAAAATCAAGCCTAAAATAAAAACACGGATAATCTTTTTGGGTACGAGTACAGGAGGTTGACCTAACCAAATTTAAAAATGAAGGGGGTATTTAATAATAAAACGATCAATTCATATTTCATTTCCTGAATCCCTATCTTTGTTTGCAGTCAAACTAAAGCAAAAACAAATCATTTTTAAATTAAAAATGAGCCCATATCAATTGGAAGGACACGCTTAAGAGCGAGTTTAACAGGAATGAGAATCTATGTCATTGGAGCAATGTTTTTCGGACCTTACAGAAAAGGTAAATTGGTGATTGCATTGCTCAATGGTTTTGTTTTGACCTAGCAAAAATAACATAAATATGCGCTGCAATGTAGCACATACCCACCATTCACCGCAAGAAAGATACAGAAAACTAGTGCATTAGGATATTTGCAATCCTTTGGCGAATCTGATAAGTGAGTTTAGTCATCAATTCGAAGTTGAACTTGAAATCGTGCCGAGTATAGGGGAAGCTTTTGCTTTTAAACCAACGGATGTTGTACTCCGAGATCAGCAAAACGACCTTCGTTTTAAAAAATTTTTGAACTGCTAGCGGAAAATTGCTGAGAAATAGAAGCGAACCTGACCAGTATCCACTGCAAGTACTTTCTTATTTCATCAAAACTAACCACTTCAGTATTTTCAAAACCATGGAGACGTAAGAAACCAGTTTCATGAAAAGAAAACTAAATCAAGCAAAATCAGTTTTGAAAAACATAGATAAAATCAGGATCTATTCTGTCCATCCAGTGTTTTAAAGCCGGCCAAACACAATTTATAAGCTGTTATATAGCAAGTTACTTTGTAAAAGAACAGCAAGTGCACATGGTTGCGTAAAAATAAGTTTTGGTTTTCTTTTTGATGTCAGAGCATATCGTGCAGTTTAATCTACTTTAGTATGAGACAAACAAAAATAAATTGAATCCAGAATGTTGGCGAACCGCTTTGCTGACTTATTTAAATCCAATTTCCGTTAATTTATTTTGGTGTTTATGAAAGTTTTCATCACTTTTCTGAAAAGAAACTTGGTTTTCGTTCCTTATATGTATTGAAAATTTTCTTCGAACAGATCTTTTCCCATCTTTTTTTTGTTTCTGCAAAAACAGAGACAAATTGTTTTATTGACTCGAAATCTTCATATGACAAAAGAGAAATTTTTTAGATGGAAAAAGTTTTTTTTTCATTTCGGAAAACAATTATTAAAATTTCCAATTTCATTAGAATATAAACTTAACACATAGAAGGACAGCAGTAAATCATAAAATTTACTGCAAATTGATATCCGAAACGCTACAAGATTCAGTTTTAAGGGGCATAATTTTTATAAACATTAAACAAATTTTAAGTCAGACTGCAAAAAAATATCAGAAAAAATTAAAAACACGAAAAAATTAATTGCTTCGAATGTTAGACTCAAACAGAATGAAAAATTGTCCAAAACCTTGAAATGTAGGAATAATTAAAGTTTGCTACAATATTTAATTTTTAAAAAAATCCACAAGCAATATTTTTGCTTAAAGCTGGGCTGATATCTGATTTGAATATCAGATATCAGATTAAAAAAAGTCGTATTCTTATGCTCATAAAACATCAAAAACGATAAAAGTTTTTCGATAAAAAATGAAAACAATTATTTCAAGTTTCAAAGTCCATTTGTACGATTAACAATGAAATGGACTCAAGAAGTCGAGATTTAACAAGCAAGATTCGATTGACCGGCGAGGAACTCTCTAACTTTGAGATACCAATTTGATTTTTCTCGAAATATTTTTTAATGGTGTCGGAGTTTGAATTTGTGTGTTTGCGTATGCGTATTAAAAGTCTAAAACACTCTAAGAAGCAACAATGAGAAATTTTGCCGCTCGAATCATTCCATATGTATTTCGTATCGACAACCATAAAAATTGTTTGCCAACAAACAAAAAATAGTTTTTCAGCGAGGTACTTTGAAGTTGACACAAATTGACACCCTTGAAATGTCGATGTGGGAGATTGCCCTAATCCCATTAACTGAGCGTCTTGACGATTGCTTCTTAGTTCGAATGTGGTATGTAGACTTGGTAAGGCTGCTAGCTCTGTTGTTAACTTCAAAAAAAATTTGGACTTTTGAATCAATCAAAAAGACGGTGCTGCTTTCAGACATGTTATTGTGTCATGTTATTACCAAGGAACACTTTTTGAAACAGCACACCTTATTTTTGCTAATGACCCAGTGGAAACAGGTGGGAATATTAGAAATTAAGGTCGGGCAACACGTTCTTATTCTTAAAAGAAACTGTGAGAGAGACCACTAAGACAGCAAAAATTGCTGTATAAAAAAACGGCCTTTCATATAAATGCCTCACATTGTTCATAAATTCTTTATTGAATTGGTTCAGCATAAAATGACCTTCTTAGCTCGCGAAACGCGTGATAGCGAAGATTTATTAAAAATAATGTAGAAGTCAAGCAACAATTAGCTGTTATCATACCTACTAACAAAAATCAAGCCTCAAATAAAAACACGGATAACTTTTTGGGTACGAGTACAGGAGGTTGATCTAACCAACTTTAAAAATGAAGGCCGTATTTAACAATAAAACGATCAATTCATTTTTCATTTCCTGAATCTCTATCTTTGTTCGACGTCAAACTAAAGCAACAACAAATCATTTTTAAATTAAAAAGGAGCCCATATCAATTGGAAGGACATGCTTAAGAGCGAGTTTAATAGGAATGATAATCACTTATCTGATTAGTTGTTGAAAAAAAGGCATCACGCTGTTTGGACTCTATGTCATTGGAGCAATGTTTTTCCGACCTTACAGAAAAGGTAGTTTGGTGATTGCATTGCCCAATGGTTTTGTTTTCACCTAGCAAAAATAACATAAATATTCGAAAATTTTACTGTGGCACATACCCGCCATTCACCGCTAGAAAGAAACAGACACCTAGTGCATTAGGATATTTGCAATCCTTTGGCGAATCTGATAAGTGAGTTTAGTCATCAATTCGAAGTTGAACCTGAAATCATGCCGAGTATAGGGGAAGCTTTTGCTCTTAAACCAACGGACTTTGTACTCCGAGATCAGCGAAACGACCTTTGTTTCAAAAATTTTTGAACTGCTAGCGGAAAATTGCTGAGAAATAGTAGCGAAGCCTACTAGTATTCTCTGCAAGTACATTCTTATTTCATCAAAACTAACCGCTTCAGTATTTTCAAAACCATGGAGACGTAAGAAACCAGTTTCATGAGAAGAAAACTAAATCAAGCAAAATCAGTTTTGAAAAACATAGATAAAATCAGGATCTATTCTGTCCATCCAGTGTTTTTAAGCCGGCCAAACACAATTTATAAGCTGTTATATAGCAAGTTACTTTGTAAAAGAACAGCAAGTGCACATGGTTGCGTAAAAAAATTTTTTGGTTATCTTTTTGATGTCAGAGCATATCGTGCAGTTTAATCTACTCTAGTATGAGACAAACAAAAATAAATTGAATCCAGAATGTTGGCGAACCGCTTTGCTGACATATTTAAATCCAATTTCCGTTAATTTATTTTGGTGTTTATGAAAGTTTTTATCACTTTTCTGAAAAGAAACTTGGTTCTCGTTCCTTATATGTATTGAAAATTTTCTTCGAACAGATCTTTTCCCATCTTTTTTTGTTTCTGCAAAAACAGAGACAATTTATTTTATTGACTCGAAATCTTCATATGACAAAATATAATTTTTTTAATGGAAAAAGTCTTTTTTTTCTATTCGGAAAAAATTATTAAAATTTCCAATTTCATTGGAATATAAACATAACACATAGAAGGAGAGCAGTAAATCATAAAATTTACTGCAAATTACTGAAACGCTACAAGATTCAGTTTTAAGGGGCACATTTTTTATAAACATTAAACAAATTTTAAGGCAGAATGCAGAAAAATATCAGAAAAATTTAAAAACACGACAAATTTCCTTTTGTTTGCCGTAAATTGTGGTATCAATAAATTCAAACTAAAACGCTGCTTGATAGGCCTAGCTCTTAACATCTTACAAAAAACGTATAGGGTCAGTTTCTTTATGAGACTTCAAAAATGAAAAATATTTCGAAAAACTTCAAAAAGGTCATTTCAAAATGTTCGTGCCAATTTTACAATTACTAATAGAATCATAAAAAAGTCCACTTCTAGTGTTCCCGTTGAAATAATCTAGAATAGGAAAACGCTGTGGGCGTTGAATAAAACTATAATTTTGAATGGTTCTTTTTTGTTGTGTATGTGTGTGTCTGTGCGATTATGTGGTTATTTTTTGTGTATTATTGTGTTGGTTTTCTGTCAGAAAGAATTAATCTGAAATAATTAATTGCTTCGAATGTTAGACTCGAACAGAATGAAAAATTGTCCAAAATCTTGAAATGTAGGAATAATTAAAGTTTGCTACAAAATGCAAATTCTAAAAAAATCCACAAGCATTATTTTTGATTATAACTGGGCTGATATCTGATTTCAATATCAGATATCAGATTAAAAAAGTCGTCTTCTTATGCTCATAAAACATCAAAAACGATAAAAGTTTTTCGATTAAAAATGAAAACAATTATTTCAAGTTTTAATGTCCATTTGTACGATTAACAATAAAATGGACTCAAGAAGTCCAGATTTAACAAGCAAGATTCGAATGAGCGGCGAGGAACTCTGTCTAACTTTCAGATACCAAATTGATTTTTTTCGAAATATTTTTTAATGGCGTCGGAGTTTGAATTTGTGTGTTTGCGAATTCGTATTAGAAGTCTCAAACATTTTAAGAAGCAAAAATGAGAAATTTTGCCGTTCGCATCGTTCCATATGTATTTCATATCGACAACCATAAAAATTGTTCGCCAACAAACAAAAAAAGTTTCTCAGCGAGGTACTTTGAAGTTGACACAAATTGACACCCTTGAAACGTCGATGTGGGAGATTGCCCTAATCCCATTAACTGCGCGTTTTGACGATTGCTTCTTAGTTCGAATGTGGTATGTAGACTTTGTAAGGCTGCTAGCTCTGTTGTTAACTTCAAAAAAAATTTGGACTTTTGAATCAATCAAAAAGACGGTGCTGCTTTCAGACATGTTTTTGTGTCATGTTATTACCCAGGAACATTTTTTTGAAACAGCACACCTTATTTTTGCTAATGGCCCAGTGGAAACAGGTGGGAATATTAGAAATTAAGGTCGGGCAACACGTTCTTTTTCTTAAAAGAAACTGTGAGAGAGACCACTAAGACAGCAAAAATTGTTGTATAAAAAAGCGGCCTTTCATATAAATGCCTCACATTGTTCATAAATTCTCGATTGAATTGGTTCAGCATAAAATGACCTTCTTAGCTCGCGAAACGCGTGATAGCGAAGATTTATTAAAAATAATGTAGAAGTCAAGCAACAATGAGCTGTTATCATACCTAGTAACAAAACTCAAGCCTAAAATTAATACACGGATAACCTTTTTGGGTACGAGTACAGGAGGTTGATCTAACCAACTTTAAAAATGAAGGCCGTATTTAATAATTAAACGATCAATTCATATTTCATTTCCTGAATCCCTATCTTTGTTCGAAGTCAAACTAAAGCAACAACAAATCATTTTTATTTTAAAAAGGCGCCCATATCAATTGGAAGGACACGCTTAAGAGCGAATTTAATAGGAATGAGAATCACTTATCTGAATTAGTTGTTGAAAAAAGAGCATCAAGCTGTTTGGACTGTATGTCATTGAAGCAATGTTTAAAGCGACCTTACAGAAAAGGTAGTTTGGTGATTGCATTGCTCAATGGTATTGTTTTGACCTAGCAAAAATAACATAAATATGCGCTGCAATGAAAATTTTACTGCAGCACATACCCGCCATTCACCGCTAGAAAGATACAGATGACTAGTACATTAGGATATTTGCAATCCTTTGGCAAATCTGATAAGTGAGTTTAGTCATCAATTCGAAGTTGAACCTGAAATCATGCCGAGTATAGGGGAAGCTTTTGCTCTTAAACCAACGGACTTTGTACTCCGAGATCAGCGAAACGACCTTTGTTTCAAAAATTTTTGAACTGCTAGCGGAAAATTGCTGAGAAATAGTAGCGAAGCCTACTAGTATTCTCTGCAAGTACATTCTTATTTCATCAAAACTAACCGCTTCAGTATTTTCAAAACCTTTATGACGTAAGAAACAGTTTCATGAAAAGGAAACTTTAAAAAATCATTTTTAAAAACCATAGATGAAAACCTGGATCTATTATGTCCCCCCAGTTTTTTTTAAGCCCGCCAAATAAAAATTATATGCTGTTATATAGAAAGTCACTATGTAAAAGAACAGCAAGTACACATGGGCGCGTATAAATATTTTTTGGTAGACTTTTTGATGTCAGAGCATATCATGCAATTTAATCTCCTCTAGTATCAGACAAACAAAAATATTTTGAATCCCGAAAGTTGGTGGATCGGTTTATTGACATATATTAATCCAATTTTCGTAGATTTCTTTTGAAATTAAAAAAATTTTTATCAGTTTTCTTAGAAGAGACTTGGTTTCCTTTCCTTATATTTTTTGAAATTTTTGTTCGAACTGATCTTTTCCTATCTTTATGCGTTTCTGCAAAAACATAGACAAATTGTTTTATTGACTCGAAATCTTCATTTGACAAAAGACATTTTTTATGGAATTTTTTTCTCATTTCGGAAAAAAAATGTTAGAATTTCCAATTTCATTAGAGTATAAACCTAACTTTTAGAAGGACAACAAAAAATCTACTGCAAATTGAGTTCCGAGACTCTACTGGATTGGGGCACATTTTTTGATATACTTTACACAATTTTTAGGCAAACTGCAAAAAAAAAACTCAGAAAATTTAAAAAAGACAAGTTTCCTATTATTTGCCGCAAAATGTGGTATCAATAGATTCAAACTAAAATGGTGCTTGTTAAGCCTATCTCTTAAGATCTTACAAAAAACGTATAGGGTCATATTGCTCATCATAAACTTCAAAAATGAAAAATCTTTCGAAAAGCTCCAAAAAGGTAATTTCAAATTGTGCGCGCTAATTTTTTTTCAATTACTGGTAGAATCATAAAAACAGTCCACTTCTAGTGTTCCCGCTGAAACAACCTGGAAATAAGAGAACGCTGACGGGCCGGGCGTTGAATAAAACTATAAACTTGAATGATCCTCTTTTGGATTATATGGCTGTTTTTTGTGTATTGTTGTGTTGGTTCTCTGTCAGAAAGAATTAGTCTGAAAAAATTAATTGCTTCGATTGTTAGACTCACACAGAATGAAAAATTGTCCGAAATCTTGAAATATAGGAAAAATTAAAATTTGATACAAAATGCAAATTTTACAAAATCCACAAGCAAAGTTTTTGCTTATAACTGGGCTGATATTCGATTTAAATATCAGATATCAGCTTAAGAGAATCGTACCCTAATGCTCATAAAACATCAAAAACTATAAAAATTTTTCGAAAAAAATGAAAACAATTTTTTCAATTTCTAATGTCCATTTTTACGATTAACAATAAAAAGGACTCAAGCAGTCCAGATTTATCAAGCAAGATTCAAATGAGCGGCGAGGAACTCTGTCTAAATTTCAGATACCAAATTGCTTTTTTCGAAATGTTTTTAATGGTGTCGGAGTTCGAATTTGTATGTTTGCGTATGCGTATTAAAAGTCTAAAAAATTTTAAAATGCAATAATGAGAAATTTTACCGTTCGCATCATTCCATATATATTTCATATCGACAACCATAAAAATTGTTTGCCAGCAAACAAAAAACAGTTTCTCAGCGAGGTACATTGAAATTGACACAAATTGGCCCACTTCAATTGTCGATATGTGAGATTGTCCTAATCCCATTAACTGAGCGTCCTAACGAATGCTTCTCAGTTCAAATGTGGTATGGAGACGTTGGTAAGGCTGCTAGCTCTGTTGCTAACTTCAAAAAACATTTGGACTTTTGAATGAATAAAATAGAGTTTGCTGCTTTCAGACATATTATTGTGTCATTTTATTACTAAAGAATATTTTTTTGAAACAACACATCTTTTTTCGCTAATGGCCAAGTGGAAACAGGTGAGAATATTAGGAATTAAGGTCGTGCAACAAGTTCTTAACTTCAAAGAAAATGTGAGGAGATCACAAAGACAGCAAAAATTGTTGTAATGTAAAGTGGCCTTTCATATAAATGCCTCACATTGTTCATAAATTCTCGATTGAATTGGTTCAGCATAAAATGACCTTCTTAGCTCGCGAAACGCTTGATAGCGAAGATTTATTAAAAATAATGTAGAACTCAAACAACAATGAGCTTTTATCATACCTACTAACAAAAATCAAGCTTAAAATAAAAACTCAGATAACCTTTTTGGTACGTGTAGAGGAAGTTGAACTAAACAACCTTAAAAATGAAGGCCATTCTAAACAATAAAACGATCAATTCATATTTCATTTCCTGAATCCTTATCTTTGTTCGAAGTCAAACTAAAGCAACAACAAATCATTTTTAAGTTAAAAAGGAGCCCATATCAATTGGAAGGACACGCTTAAGAGCGAGTTTAATATGAATGAGAATCTCTTATTTGAATTAGTTGGTGAAAAAAGAGCATCAAGCTGGTTGGACTCTATGTCATTGGGGCAATGTTTTTCCGACCTTAAGCAAAAGGTAGTTTGGTGATTGCATTGCTCAATGGTAAAGCGCTGCAATGGTAATTGCATTGCGCTGTAATGAAAATTTTACTGTAGCACATACCCGCCATTCACCGCTAGAAAGATACAGAGACCTAGTATATTAGAATATTTGCAATCCTTTGTCGAATCTGATAACTGAGTTTAGTCATCAATTCGAAGTTGAACCTGAAATCGTGCCGAATATAGGGGAAGCTTTTGCTCTTAAACCAACGATAATTTATGATGATACAAGATATCAAAACTAACGGGTTGTGTACTCTAAGATCAACGAAACGACATTTGTTTTGAAAAATTTTTGAACTGCTAGCGGAAAATTGCTGAGAAGTATTAGCGAAGCCTACTAGTATCCTCCGCAAGTACATTTTTTTATTTCATCAAAACTAACCACTTCAGTATTTTCAAAACCTTGGAGACGTAAGAAACCAGTTTCATGAAAAGAAAACTAAATCAAGCAAAATTAGTTTTGAAAAACATAGATAAAATCTGGATCTATTCTGTCCCTCCAGTGTTTTTTAAGCCCGCCAAATAAAAATTATATGCTGTTATATAGCAAGTTACTGTGTAAAACAACAGCAAGTACAAATGGGTGAGTATAAATGTTTTTTGGTAGCTTTTTTGGTGTCAGAGCATATCATGCAATTTAATCTCCTCTAGCATCAGACAAACAAACTATTTTGAATCCCGAAAGTTGGTGGATCGCTTTACTGTTATATATTCATCCAATTTTCGTAGATTCCTTTTGAAATTTAGAAATTTTTTTAATCAATTTTTTTTAAAAGAGACTTGGTTTTCATTCCTTATATATTTTGAAATTTTTCTTCGAACCGATCTTTTCCTATCCTTGTGCGTTTCTGCAAAAACATAGACAAATTGTTTTATTGACTCGAAATCTTCATTTGACAAAAGTCATTTTTTTATGGAAATTTGTTTCTCATTTCGGAAAAAATCTGTTAAAATTTCCGATTTCATTAGAGTATACACATAACTATTGGAAGGACAGCAAAAAATCTTAAAATCTACTGCAAATTGAGTTCCGAGACTCTACTAGATTGGGGCACATTTTTTGATATACTTTACACAATTTTTGGGCAAACAGCAAAAAAACATCAGAAAGTTTAAAAAAGACAAGTTTCCTATTATTTGCCGCAAAATGTGGTATCAATAGATTCAAACTAAAATGGTGCTTGTTAAGCCTATCTCTTCAGATCTCACAAAAAACGTATAGGGTCATTTTGCTCATCATAAACTTCAAAAATGAAAAATTTTCGAAAAACTCCAAATAGGTCATTTCAAAATCTGCGCGCCAATTTTTTTTCAATTACTGGTAGAATCATAAAAACAGTCCACTTCTAGTGTTCCGGTTGAAACAACCTGGAAATAAGAGAACGCTGGCGGGCCGGGCGTTGAATAAAACTATAAACTTGAATGATCCTCTTTTGGATTATATGGCTGTTTTTTGTGTATTATTGTGTTGGTTCTCTGTCAGAAAGAATTAAAACTGAAAGAATTAATTGCTTCGATTGTTAGACTCAAACAGAATGAAAAATTGTCCGAAATCTTGAAATATAGGAAAAATTAAAATTTGATTCAAAATGCAAATTTTATAAAATCCACAAGCAAAGTTTTTGCTTATAACTGGGCTGATATCTGATTTGAATATCAGATATCAGATTTCGAAAATCGTACCCTAATGATCATATAACATCAAAAACCTTAAAAGTTTTTCGAAAAAAAATGAAAACAATTATTTCAATTTTTAATGTCCATTTTTACGATTCACAATAAAAAGGACTCAAGCAGTCCAGATTTAACAAGCAAGATTCAAATGAGCGGCGAGGAACTCTGTCTAAATTTCAGATACCAAATTGTTTTTTTTTCGAAATGTTTTTAATGGTGTCGGAGTTCGAATTTGTATGTTTGCGTATGCGTATTAAAAGTCTAAAAAATTTTAAAATGCAATAATAAGAAATTTTGCCGTTCTTATCATTCCATATATATTTCATATCGACAACCATAAAAATTGTTTGCCAGCAAACAGAAAACAGTTTCTCAGCGAGGTACATTGAAGTTGACACAAATTGACCCACTTCAAATGTCGATGTGTGAGATTGTCCTAATCCCATTAACTGAGCATCCTAACGAATGCTTCTCAGTTCAAATGTGGTATGGAGACGTTGGTAAGGCTGCTAGCTCTGTTGCTAACTTCAAAAAACTTTTGGACTTTTGAATGAATAAAAAAAGACTTTGCTGCTTTCAGACATATTATTGTGTCATGTTATTACTAAAGAAATTTTGAAACAACGCACCTTAATTTCGCTAATGGCCAAATGGAATTAGGTGAGAATATTAGGAATTAAGGTCGTGCAACACGTTCCTATACTTAAAAGAAAATGTGAGAGAGATCACAAAGACAGCAAAAATTGTTGTAAAGTAAGGTGGCCTTTCATATAAATGCCTCACATTGTTCATAAATTCTCGATTGAATTGGTTCAGCATAAAATGACCTTCTTAGCTCGCGAAACGCGTGATAGCGAAGATTTATTAAAATTAATGTAGAAGTCAAGCAACAATGAGCGGTTATCATATCTACTAACAAAAATCAAGCTTACAATAAAAACACGGATAACCTTCTCGGTAAGTGTAGAGGAAGTTGAAGTAAACAACCTTAAAAATGAAGGGCATTCTAAAAAAACGATCAATTCATATTTCATTTCCTGAATCCCTACCTTTGTTCGAATTCAAACTAAAGCAACAACAAATCATTTTTAAATTAAAAAGGAGCCCATACCAATTGCAAGGACACGCTTAAGAACGAGTTTAATATGAATGAGAATCTCTTATTTGAATTAGTTGGTGACAAAAGAGCACCAAGCTGGTTGGACTCTATGTCATTGGAGCAATGTTCTTCTGACCTTAAACAAAAGGTAGTTTGGTGATTGCATTGCTCAATGGTATTGTTTTGACCTAGCGAAAATAACATAATTATGCGCTGCAATGAAAATTTTACTGTAGCACATATCCGCCCTTCACCGCTAGAAAGATACCGACACCTAGTACATTAGGATATTTGCAATCCTTTGGTGAATCTGATACGTGAGTTCAGTAATCAATTCGAAGTTGAACTTGAAATGGTGCCGAGTATAGGGGAAGCCTTTGCTCTTAAAACAACAATTACTGATGATGATACAAGAGATGAAATCTAACGGATTTTGGACTCCGAGATCACCGGAACGACCTTTCAGTCAAAATTTTCGAACTGTTAGTCGAAAATTGCTGAGAAATAGTGGCGAAGCCTACAAGTATCTTGAACCTATAAAAAAAATATACGAACAAAGAAACATTGAAGTCAAACAAATTACCTTTATTCACTTATCTTTGCTCACTTCAGTGCTGGAGCTGGCACATTAGAATAAAAAAAAACTGCTGGCATCGAAGCTTTTTTTGTAATTATAGGCAAACAACACCAACATAATATCATATCTAAGGATCTAAACCAGCTTAACTTTCCTAAGAAGCATCTTCTTCTGCATTGGTGACCTGAGGACACTTAGGCGGGGCATAACCTCAGGTGTCTCAATGGGAGTTTTAGTTGAAGAAGCGAGGTTGTTAGTTTGACTCATCTGCATTCGATATCAGTTTTTTTAACAACAGTGACTATCGTTTGTCTTACACTTTACTCAACTGATGTTTGTGTGTAATATTATTGTTTTGTTGATACACTATGAGACTAGATAAATACGATATGATTTAAAGAGATCTAGCGTTGGCAGTGACTCGGAACAGCCAAAACTGTCCAAGTGTTTGGGAGAGGCGTTTCTTAAATCTATATTTTTAAAAACACAAAAGTCTCTTTGTTCGCGCCACATTTCAACTAATACAAAGAAAAGTTTTTTTGAGTTTTTGATACGAGTTGATCAATAGAGGTTCTTACTGTCAAATTGAGAACTTGTTTGCCTCAAAAAATATACCTAATTTCATTTTACATAATTCTATTTTTTGTCGACATCTGACCGCGATTCGTGAAGTTTTCCTGTTTCCTTTTTTTCCGTATCTTCAAATCATTGAACAAAAAGGGATCAAGAAATCAAGAAACCGAAAGCATCTTTCCAGTCGCTGAAGAAGGCACCAAGGTGTGGTCCCAGCCTGATTTTCTCGCAGTTCAATTCATGGCACATTTAGTCAGTAATGTGCTTACTCGAAATGTCACCTTTTTTTAAAACAAAAACGGCAATGAGTTTTCTACAATTGCATCTTGAACCTTTATGAGGAATGTCAGCATCTTTTATCAAAGATTAATTTCAAACAAAATCGGGTAAATGCTCATTCCTGTTAATGTTGTTAAGAATTGAAACCGGATATAAAATCTCCAGCGACCTTTTGTCTCTTATTTTAGGGATGACAGAATGCTGCTCTCTTCCGTTTTGAGGAATTTATCGCAGTTGCGCAACCTAGTTCGTATATAAGCTTGCACTTTTTCCCATCTCATAGAGGCGACTACTGCTCTAAGTTTTCAGCAACTCACATTGTCAGGATCTGATAGATGTCTCAGGGCCACACAGAAAGTTTGTCAATGTAGGAGTGTGCAGAAATTTTTTCGTTCATGTTATCTTTCCAATCTTTTTAAAAGCCGCAATGACAATAAGATGACGGATTTTTTGCTATGCTCAATCTCCTAAATTTACTTCTGTTTGAGCGTTTATTTCAAAATTAAAAAAAAACAATGCTGTTCACAATCTTCTGTTGAGTATATGGCAAAAACAGTAACTCCTAAGAAGATATCCTTTGAAAACAGCACAACTGAGATTTAAAATTCAAATAATTAGTTGCACAAATTTAATTAAAAATTGAAAAGCCTGGAGTTTTCGATTTTGGGTGCTTGCGAATTAAAAATCGCTAGCACCCAAAATTTTACTTACAATTATTGGGAGTAGAGCTTTGTTACCGAGTAAACTAAATGAGCAGTCTATTTAAAGAGCTATTTAAATAAAGCGAGAATCTATCCAGCGAGAAACTTTATTACGTCATAATCTCTTAACCATGTAAGCCTTACAAAAAGATTAAATGCACACAAAATACGTTCTATTTGGCATAGAAAGCTCGGAAAAAGTTCGTTAAACATAATTTTCGTTGAGCCTACTAATATACTGAATCGATTGCGCTCTTTTTAGGCTTAATATTTTTATGTTTCGAAAACGTATCGGTGACCAATCTGAGTCGAAAATCGACTCAGACAAAATACCTGCTAAAAAAGATCGAGCTAGATTTGCCGGGCCATTGAGAGGGGCCTTTGGCCTTTTGCGTTGATAGAATATAGTTGGATGCGATATAGATTGTACGTTTGAATTTACCTTCGAAAGTCTGATTATTAAATTTATCAGCTTTATTTCTGATACCGCGACCTCATTACGACTCATGAACATGTTAGCCTAATTGTTGTGATAAATTCGATAAATAGAAGAAATAGTTCCATCCATGCGTACAAATTTAACCCGTGTTTGTGACCACTTTAGTTGAGTAGAAGCTGCTTTCTCCTTGGGAAAGTGACTGAATTATTCCAGTTCTAATCGGAGGAGTTCAATTGAAATTCTAAAAACGCTACTATTACCCTTAATATTAGCTTTCTTATTACCTCGCTGCTTTATCCGCATGCCCGTCCATTGCCCTGGTTGATCGAAATTCATGTCAAATCAACTGAACCCTCCCTACTTTAGCTCTGCTCTGTCCTACTTTGATTTCTTTTGTACACTACACGCCTGTGCACCACACTGAGACCTATAGCAAAAGGGGGCGGGAATCCACTTCAACCGCTACTCAACCCGAATAGTGAAGAAGCTTTTATTGGGGTGAGTGTTGTTCATAAATAGAGACTACTTCGAGGAAAATTAAAACCAGAAGCGAAGAGGCTGTGGATTTATTTGATTTCGAAATGTACACCTGACTGTGGACAATCAACCAGAAGTAGAACATGACGAATGCACATGGGAGGAGAGAAGCAGCAAGAAGAGAACAAAACCGCAGCATCGAAAAAAAACTGTAAGACTCTTCCAAAGGAAAACTTGCGAACACAAATGTTTATTATTGTATATTGATAGAAAACTTTTGTTCTAACCGGCAAATCTAGCCCCCCAACCCATTTTCTATCCCATATAACAAATTTTTTCAGTTCACCGGTCACCGATAACCCACCTCTCACAAAAAACAGATTTTGACAATTTTGGTCAAAATCAAGAAATAATCAAATTGCGGTTTTTTTTACAGTTCTTTACTTAAAAGCGTAGCAAAAAAAACTTGAAAAAATTGACCAAACTTGAGAAAAGTTTGCAATACTTCATTTAGAGCGTCGATAAATTGCAGATCGAACATTTGTATAAAAAAGGGTAGGGGTAGAATTTAGAGTTTGGTCGAAATTTTCAAATTTTGAAAAGAGAAAAAAGATAACTGATTTTTTTTCACAATAAGCGCTTATTCTTCGTAACTCGTGAAAATCGTGCCTTTAAGATCAAGGTTCGGAGTTTGAGCAAAGCTCAAGTCAATTATGTTGTAAAAAACATTATATGGTTTTTATATTAGCTGCAAGTTCACTGCATCACGCCATAAAAACCTTGCCTCAAGCGTTACAAGACCATTATAAAAAAGGAATTTACGCATTACCGGGTCTGAGTTTTAATCCTAACGCTTTGAAAGTCCGAAAAACCGCGCAATTTCAATTGAGTCACTTCTTCCGTGATAAAAAGAGGCTAGTTATATGGCATGATGTGGTGAACAATTCATTGTCCCGTCATCGCAGTAACAACAATAAGCCTTTAACACCTTCGCAGCTTATTGAAGTGCTTGAAAAGTATCAGGAGCGCATAGAAGCTATACTGTATTGCCCCAGAGAGGGAACTCCTGATATTTCTGATCAGCTCAAGCGTAGTACTCTAGTTACTATACACTTAGTGAAAGACATTGTGTCTACACGTAAACAGAAAGATCTTAGTTTACTCAAAGAGTACAGAGCATTACACCAAAGGCCTGCGCTTGAGCTGAAAACACTGACCATAGTCTTAACTCATAAGAACAACCTCCGGTCCTTGATAACACGGTCCCGACCGAAAAAACTTTCCAAGCGCCGTCGAAAAACGCTCCGCAACCGCCATGCGTACGAGGAGGCGGAACTTACTCAAGCCTTTAATAACCTAAATGTCTAGTAGTCTTGCGTTGTTGCGCGGGTTAGTTTGTGGTTGATTCCTTCCAATAGCGCTTTACTAAACGTTTCGCTCTCCCCATTTTGAGTTATTCACTACCGTCCGTTTTCCGCAGGTTATCTGGGTTCATTTTCCATTTCCGTCCTCTTTGTTTCCGTGTCTTCTTGTTTCTTTCCATTCCCCGTTTATTTGTTGTATGATGTAGTATGTTGAGTTTTGCTGTAGTAAAATTTCGTTCTGCTAGTATGCTGGTCTGTTGTTTAGTCTCGTTCCTTGCTAGGGTGTGACTTAAGTTCATTCTAGAGTTACGGCTGGTTTGTTTCGTGACTTTCACCACACTTGTTTCCTAGCAATTTGTTGTAGCTTTATTAATTTTCGTAGTATGCCTTTTTGTTGTCTGGGTAGGGTGGTTTGCTAGGGTGTGACTTAAGTTTGTTCTGGAGTTACGGCTAGTAAATTTCCTGACTTTTCGACTTTGGTTATACTACACCGTTGCCGTAAATTGTTTCATGTTTTGATGCCGTTGATAAAGCCCCATAATGTTTTGTGCTAGTTTACCTGGCAGTAGCTCCTCTCCTTCTTTCTAGGGTGTGACTTAAGTTTATTCTGGAGTTACGGCTAGCTTGTTTGGTTGAGTTTGTTGCTGTGGTCTGCTAGCATCGATCTTCCCGCCTCCTCGCTTGTGGTTTCCGCCCCGCCCGTGCCGTTTTCCCGTTTCGTCGCGCGCCATCCGCCCGACGTTTCCGCCCCGCCCGTGCCGTTTTCCCGTTTCGTCGCGCGCCATCCGCCCGACGTTTCCGCCCCGCCCGCGCCGTTTTCCCGCTTCGTCGCGCGCCATTCGCCCGACGCTCCCGTTTGTCCGTCCGGTTTCCCGTCGCGTCGTGCGTTATTCGTTCGGCGTCTCTTCCCGTCTCCCGTTCTGTCCCTTTTTGCGCTTCCTGCGCACCGTTCTTTCTTTCTTTCGCCGGGTACTATTGTACTCGACGAACATTTTTGCTCTTTGGCGGTTTGCTAGCCAAACCGTCACACGGGTTCGGTATAACCCATTTGTGTTGTGCTGTTGCATGTCTGTGTACTTTATAATAGTACTAAATTAAACTTGTGGTTCCTGTTTTTCTTAAGATCATGACAACTTTGCAGGACAAATTCAACAGACTTTATAGTGCAAGAGCAAAATTAGAGGCTGAACTTAATAACATCTATGGGGAAATTAACAATGCTGTTGATAAGCAAGACAGGAAAGTTAAGATTGAACGTCTGATTGTGAAGTGCAAAGACGCTTTTACTAGAGTAGTTGATAAGAATGAAGAGCTCTTTGACCTGGCACAAAAGACTGAAGATCCAGACGCTGCCTGTAAGAATCTTGAGAAATGGTTAGAGACTGTAACAAAGAAAACCGATGAATTCATTGCTGCTGCTCGAGGGTATATCAATTCGGTCCATGACAAAGAGACAGCAGAGCTGTATACCTCTCACCAATCAAGATCAGGTTCACATATGACTTCCTCAAAAAGATCAAGTCAGCGTCAACGAGAATTAGAATTATCAAGACTAAAAAGGGAGGAACTTGAGAAACAACATGAGGCAAAACTCCGCATTGCTAGACAACGTCTTGAAATTGAAAAACAAACGAAATTGCGGGAATTAGAAATTGAACAGCTTGAGGAAGATCATCGCAAGGAAGTAGCTGCTGCAGCCCTTGAGGAAATTGAGTTGATGACAAAATCATCAGCGGACGGGTCTGGTACAGGCAAAATGAGTGGGCTCTTTACGGAAAGAAGTTCAGTCAAGAGCAAGAAACTTGTTCAAGATTGGGTTAATTCGTCACCAGCCGGGAACATGGCAGATGTTGCAAACGAACCGAGTTTGCACTTTTCTGGTTCCATCGCCCAATCTAACCAAGCAATTGTCCGACCTTCTTCAGCTCAACTTCCAAACTCACACTTCAATCTCAATACACATGGTCAAGTTGAGGCCAACATCAACCTCCCTGTCCATGAACCAAGTAGTGGAACCAATGTAACCAATGATGCACATGTTGCAAACAACATCATGCAAGAGCAGCGACAGCCTCAATATACGCCTCCATCACCACCAATAAACTTTGGTATGCCAACTCAACTAAACGCCCCAAACACAGCCAGACAACTGTCTCAAGCAACAATGCACTTCGATGGTTTACAGTTAGATCATCAATTCCCTCGCAGGTCGAGCATGCCGGGACAGTTGAATTTAGTCAGCCCTTCGCGTTCACTACCTTTAAACACACTTGTTAATGCTCCGCTAGCACTTAATCCGCAACAAGCACACATAAATGTACCAGCCCCTCCATCCCCCGTTCTAAACCCCGCACCACCGCATTTTCCGCTAATCCCACCAGCATTCCGCTTTCCTCCTTCCCCGCCTAAAGCACTCCCACTACAAGCCACTAACCCCGTGGCGAATAATGTCAATCTGTCACCCCATTCTCCGCCTGCACCATTCATTTCCTCGGCAAACAATTTCGTGCCTCAATTAATTCATCCACCACCTCCACAAAAGACTTTTCAGCCCCAAAACTTTGTACCCATAACCCATGCACCTCCTGCTCCTCCAGATCCAAATGTCTGGCGTTTTCCGGCAGCAGTCCCACCAAATGCATTACCACTTGTACGTACATCTGCAAATCTATACACCGCACAACCGGCCCCGTTAATCAACCCTCATATATCTACATCGCACCGCTCCCCTCATGCACCAGCAGCAGCAGGCGCTCAAAATTACGTAACATCAGACTTCATGCAAGCGAATCCATTTAGTTCTTCCACAGGTACCGCCCCCACCTTTGTCACTCCGATCATTCCGCCAACGTATGGAGCTACCGTTCCAAACCCGTTGTGTTGGGGTGGCCCGCCGCATCCCACACCTTCGGCTCCTTCTTTGGACTCTGCGGATTTGATAAAGCAGTTGGCGGACGCAATTACTTGTAAGAAGAACGATCCACTGCCCGAGTGGAAGTTGGCACAATACAATGGTGATCCCCTGCAGTGGCACGAATGGTTCGGGCAATTTAAAAGCGCCATAGACGCACAGTCCTTGACTGATGACGTCAAGTTAACATACTTAAAAACCCTTGTAACTGGAAAAGCTAAAACCGCCGTCGCTGAGTTCGCATACTGCGGTGTAATGTATAAGGACGCACTTAAGACACTCGAACGTAAATTTGGCCAACCACAGGCAGTAGTCAGTGCACACTTAGAAAAACTCAGCTCTTTTCCACCACTAAAGATGCACAATAGTGACAACATCATAAACTATTCTGCAACAATTTCCAGTCTTGTTGGGGTCTTTAAATCACTTTCATATGACGCGGACCTAAAGAGCGCCTCACTTCTCAACACGGCTGTGCAAAAATTGCCGCCCAATCTGAAAGAGTCTTGGTCACTCTTCACAGTGAAGAAACATTGGGTTAAGCCAACACTCCTTGACTTCAACGATTGGTTGAAGGAGAAGGCCGAGGCACATGATTTAATGAAACAAACTTCATCGAAGGCAAGAACTGAGGATAACACCAACTCAGTAGTAAAGACCAAAGTAGCCTCAAGAACTTTTGCTGCTAACACACAAACTAAGGGCACTCAGAGACCAGCCTCAACATCGGCAACGCCTGCAACCCCTCGCTGCATTGTTTGTAAAGGTATCCACCGCATCTGGGAGTGTAGGGTATTTAAAGAAAGGTCTCCCACTCAGCGAGCAAAGGTAGTGGCTGAAGCAAAACTGTGTTTCTCATGTTTGAGAGAAAAGCATATGTTCAGGCAATGCCCAAACCCCAGGAAATGTAGAAAGGACGGTTGCAACAGCTCCCATAATACTCTTCTCCATGGAGCTGAGAGGGTTTATCCACCAAAATTACCTCCAAACAACAACAACAGTAATTCTAATGCTGGCACAAATCAAAGTAAACTCCCTAGTGTCCAATCATCGAGCAAGACCACCACTTTGTCATCTGTGAGTAATGTGAAAGGCCTCCTTCAGGTGACTGAATTACAGTTAAAGAGCTCTACCGGTAAAGATACCACGGCTTTAGTTTAGTGCGATACCGCTTGCAGTAACTCTTGGGTGTCCAATGATCTTGCAAATAGACTTGGTTTGCACGGTACAGCATTGAAACTAACAGTCAAGGGTATAAATACCGAAGAGGTCGTAGACACTGAGTTAGTTGAACTAATTGTAACACCACGCGACAACCAAGCATTTGAACCATTTAAAGTCAGCCCTTACGTAAAGGAAAATTTGAATGTAGGCGCCGATGTCATTAACATTAAAGCACTTCAGGAAACATACCCGCACCTAGCAGTTCTAGACCCAGTTACATATTGCTATGCAAACATCGAGATGATACTTGGACAGGATGTGTATCATGCCATCCGCCCGTTAGAGTACTTCGCTGCCGACGAGAAGTCCTCGCCCTTCGCTGTTCGCTTGCCCATAGGTTGGGTTCTAAGCGGCCCTCTACCGTCGTCTTCAGGTTTAGTCTCGACTTGTTTCAAAGCTAATTTGGAGCAGGATTTTGAACTCGCTAGTCAGGTAAAATCTTGGTACGACATGGAGTCGTACGGCGCACTTAAGCAAGTAGACCCACGATCCGCATCGGATGCACGTGCGCATGAAATTCTTGAAAACACCACCGTGCATAATGGAAAAAGGTACGATGTCGGAATGCTATGGGCTGAAGATAACATCGAACTGCCCAACAATTATTTCTCAGCACTTGTTCAATTAAAGTCTTTGGAAAAGCGGCTAACGAAAGATCAGACATTAAGGGAAAAATACTCGAATACCATCAAAGAGGACTTAGACAAAGGCTACGTAGTAAGGGTCAAAGATGCTCATAAGGTGGAAAGTCGCTCGGAACGAGAGTGGTACCTACCACACCATCCGGTTGTTAACCCGAACAAGCCGGGTAAGGTTCGTAGGGTACTAAACGGAGCAGCAAAATTCCATGGCGCATCTCTTAATAAGTCATTACTTACCGGACCCGACCTACTACAAAACCTAATCTATGTACTCCTACGGTTCAGACAACATCCATTTGCCGTATCCGCCGACATCGAGGGAATGTTCCTCCAAGTTGGAGTGTTGCCATGTGATCAACCATCATTGCGCTTTTTGTGGCGGGAAGACCCCACATCAAATGTTGTGGTACACCAGTATACGCGCCACATCTTTGGGGCAAAAGATTCACCCACCTGCGCCAACTACGCACTTCAGCGCACGGCACGCGATAATGCTAAGGAGTACCCAGAAGCTGCGAAAGCCGTCCTTGAGAACTTCTACATGGACGATTACTTGGACTCAGTGGAATCCCCCGAGAGGGCCCTCATTAGGTCGAAGGAATTGGTACATCTTCTCCATCTAGGTGGGTTCAAGCTTACTAAGTTTGTAAGCAATGTACCAGATCTGGCTGACCGAATTGATGGGTCTGCTCAATCCACTGAACCGAAGGTCATCGTTTCATCCAAGGAGGAATCAATGCACGTGCTTGGGCTTAAGTGGGATCACAACAACGATACTCTGGTTGTGAGCAGGGGTACTAACAGCACCATCACGAAAAGTTTAACACAGCGCTTGGTCCTAAGTCTTGTGTCAAAGGTCTACGACCCAATTGGTCTTGTCGCACCGTTCACTGTTGGTGCTCGGTTAATCTTGAAAGACATTTGGCGTGTCAATGGACAAAGTTGGGATGACGAGTTACCTAAAGGCACAGTTGACAGATTCCTTGCCTGGTGTGTTGAACTGCCGCGGTTAGCTGAGATCACTATACCGAGAAGTTACTTTTCAGGACCATTCCAACATCTTGAACTCCACATGTTTGGTGATAGCTCGCAAGACGTATTCAGTGCAGTAGGTTTTCTCAGGGCTCAAGTAACTTGCACCTCCGGGGAGATTAAAACAGAGCTGGCGTTTGTCTTGGGCAAGGCCCGTGTTGCACCTATGAAGGTAATGACAGTTCCTAAGTTGGAATTACAAGCCGCTCTCCTCGCTGCCCGTTTAAAAAGGGAAATCTGTCGAGCATTAACGGTTACTGTGGATAAAGTCTTTATGTGGACAGATAGTACCATCGTCTTGCAGTGGATAAACTCAACAAACAAACACCCCATCTTCATTGCAAATCGTGTTAGTGAAATCCTGGAAAACACCAGCGTTGACCAATGGAACCACGTCGCCACTTGTGATAATCCGGCAGATGCTGGCACGCGTGGCATGTCCGCTGAAGTTTTGCAATCAAGTAGCTGGGTGAGGGGTCCTGACTTCTTGAGAACTAAGCAATTCCCTTTTGTGCCAAATACTGACGTCGTTGATAACATCAAACTCGGCGTTGTAACCAAGGAACAAGATGATGACTCCATCTCATCTTTAGCCGCATCCGTAACCAAGCCCCCTAAGGAACAAAGTATCAATCTAATCCCGTTTGATAAGTTCAGTTCTTATCAAAAATTACTGCGTGTCACCGCCTATGTGCTCCGTCTTTTACCATCTCATGAAAGTTACCGTACCGTAGACGGCAGCATAGCCGATCCTGTTGAGCTTGACGAAGCCGAGCGTCATCTCCAGTACTTGGTTCAGGAAGAGTCCTTTAGTACTGAAAGAAAGGATCTTCTTGACAACAAATCTGTTAAGAAGAGCAGCCGCATTGCTCAGTTTACTCCGTTTATTGGGCCTCATGGTCTCATCCGTTCTTCTGGTCGACTCCGACGGCTAGTGGAAATTGACTTTGACACTAAGCATCCTATCGTGCTGGATGCGCGTCATACTTTTGTTAAACTGTTTCTGCGGCATACTCATTTGAAGAACCATCATCAGGGCATTGATTACTTAAGGTCAAAGGTACAGGAACGTTATGCCATCCTAAAACTACGTTCCACACTGCGTTCCATCAAATCAAACTGCGTGTTGTGTAGAAAGTTCCGTGCAGCAACCATTCAACCTATCATGGCAGACCTCCCAAAGGAGAGACTGGCATACCAGTCTCCTCCCTTTACCAACACCGGGGTTGATTACTTCGGCCCATTCTACGTCACAGTTCGTCGGACTACCGAGAAGAGGTGGGGATTTCTCTTCACTTGTCTCACTACTCGTGCTGTCCATGTTGAAGTTGTCCCGTCCATGGACACTAGTTCTTGTGTAATGGGAGTGGAGCGGTTCGTCTCCCGTCGGGGTACTCCTGCTATGATTTGGTCGGATAATGGTACGAACTTCATTGGAGCGGAGAAAGAGCTCCGTGAATGTGTGGAAAAATGGAATACGCTTAACATTGCCACCGAACTTGCACATAAGGGCATTAAGTGGAGGTTCAATCCACCCAGTGCGCCACACCAAGGTGGCATCTGGGAGAGGCTAGTTCGAAGTTTTAAAAGAGTACTGTACACTATCCTCGGTACGCGTCGCCTCACAGATGAGGTGTTGAACACTACTTTTTGTCTGGTTGAATACGCACTAAACTCACGTCCCTTAACGCCCGTAAGCGCCGACCCGTCCGACCTAGGCGCTATAACACCTAATCATTTTCTACTTGGTAACCAAGCAACCAGAATTCCGTCTATCGTTGGCGTCGACGAGTTCGATCATCGTAAGCGATACGCCCGTGCACAGTCATACGCCAATGCAATTTGGGCACGTTGGCTCAAGGAGTATGTACCTGCGTTGAACCGTAGATCTAAGTGGCAGACGCCTGCCGAGCAGCACCTCAAGGTCGGTGATTTAGTTTGGATCGTTGAAGAAAGCAACCCTAGGGGTTACTATCCAACCGCTCGGATTGAGGAACTTCGGTACGGCTCCGACAGCGTCGCCCGCTCCGCCGTCTTACGCACGTCATCCGGATCGCTCGTCCGCCCACTCGTTAAGCTTGTACCGATCCTCCCAACATTTTCTTCCGGGCCGGAGGATGTTACCGAGTAAACTAAATGAGCAGTCTATTTAAAGAGCTATTTAAATAAAGCGAGAATCTATCCAGCGAGAAACTTTATTACGTCATAATCTCTTAACCATGTAAGCCTTACAAAAAGATTAAATGCACACAAAATACGTTCTATTTGGCATAGAAAGCTCGGAAAAAGTTCGTTAAACATAATTTTCGTTGAGCCTACTAATATACTGAATCGATTGCGCTCTTTTTAGGCTTAATATTTTTATGTTTCGAAAACGTATCGGTGACCAATCTGAGTCGAAAATCGACTCAGACAAAATACCTGCTAAAAAAGATCGAGCTAGATTTGCCGGGCCATTGAGAGGGGCCTTTGGCCTTTTGCGTTGATAGAATATAGTTGGATGCGATATAGATTGTACGTTTGAATTTACCTTCGAAAGTCTGATTATTAAATTTATCAGCTTTAAGCTTCACAACATCAATTTTTTCGCTGTTTGTTTTTGCTTCGTCAAATTCTGTGATCCAAAAATAGAGGTATAGAGGTATTGATATTAGCACTCATTCAAAAATTGAACATAAAACTGAAAATTATTCTCTCGATCAAAAGAATTTGGTAGAATGCTAATTAAACAATTTCACTCAAAGTTTTCTTCTGAAATGGTTCCCAATAAAATTAGATCTTACTGACGTTCTCTTTTGTTGCCAAAACGCATTAAATGAACAATATGAGGTTATTTTAGAGATCTTATTGACCACATTTTTGTGGTGCTTTCTCTGGTCTGAATTAATTACAACGAAACCAAACTGCCTTTCTTCTGAATCAAACAATTCCTGAAGAGTACACAGTATAATTTGCATTCTCCAAATTCTCGTAACTTTGGGAAGTTCTTTTTCTGAATGCCGAATTGTATTGGTTTTCATTTCGGTTAAGATTGCAAAAGTTTTCCATAGAATGCCAAATCAGTTGAAAAGAAGTTGAAAATTATTGATTCAGAGGGGATTTTTAAAAAAATTACAGTAATTTCTAGTCAACAACTTGATCTATGGCCAAAATCAACAATTTTTGCAACATTAAAAAAATGAGGCGTTCAATTTTCCGAAAGCAATTTTTTTGGTTCTCTCAAAAGTGTCCACATAATCTCAAAGATCGAAAAACATGACTGGTTTGGCTACTACAAATTTGACGGTAAAACACTGTTAACACTGTATGTTAATGCTGAACTCAGATTTAACAAGATCAGAGGCAATGTTTTTTGTATGTTCTCACAGTATTTCTAAATTTCACTATATGGAACATGAACTCCTCTGCGTATGTTTTCAGAAAAAGATAACAATGGGTTCTAATTTCATCGGGAACGGTACTAAGAGATGACGTTGCTTGGACAGGTGAACTAATGTTCGAAACTCTATACGAAAGCTACTAGTCGACATTGTTGTTCAATCGACATGCCAATTTTTTCGTACCAGGAAATTAATGTTTCCTTTAATTTGCGAATTTTTGAGCAACAGCTGGTATCAGCTGGTATTTATGTCAAGCTGTACAGCTTGAAATCAAACAAACACACGCAGCAATATATTTTTTGTTTTGAACATTTGGTCTAAGAATTTCGAGCACGATTTGTGAGTGCTTGCCGAGATTTAAGCACTAACGTGCAAACTGATCTTTTAAAACACAATTTTGGATGGGCAACTTATAAAAAGATCTTCTATGGTTTTACTAAATTTGTAATGGTCACAACAACGTTATGGGCAATTCCTTTTTCATAAAATGGAAGGTCAATGCTCAAATAGTGGCAAAGTGACGAGATCGAAACCAGCCAGAAAACTAGATATAAAGTTTTTTTTAAATAAAAAATAAAATTAGTCTTCCACAACAATAGTGATTCCTGAATGGTACGTGCCCAACGTGCACTACATCTTCATAAAGCATTTCTTATAATTCAAGTCGATCAAAAAACGAAAAGTTTACGAACAAACCTCATTTGGGAAAGATATAAAACAAGGGATAGAAACTCTTGAAAACAAGGAACTAATGGCAAAGGTGAATAATTCAAACTGACAGCCGCCATTTTTAACATCAATTGTCTTTGAAGCATCAACAACTTCCCGCCTGCTATATGTCCCAGTGCCTCAAGGGATAGAGCTGCTTAATTTCCTATTTCATTGAAAGATCTTGCGTCGATAAATTTCAGCGTATCATTAAAACATTTTATTAAGATATTGACTGAAATGGATTCCAGAAAATAGTGCATTATGGTTGGTATATGCTGTCAATTGCCTGAAAGATAGAAAATAAAATGAGAAAAATTGTATGTCAAATGAGAAATTGGGCAATTTCAAAAAATTCTTCAAAATTAGAAGACTGACAAGCTCAAAAACAACTAGCTTGTGGATAAATATTGTTCTGATTCCATTCCAAATTAAATTTTAAATTTTAACGGTAAAATGCAGAACAAAAGTATTTTGCGGGTTCCTCGTGTGCACCAGAAAACATCTACGTTTTTATTGGATTCGATATTTGCCGAATTTGCTTTAGCTTTGCCTGAACCTTTTCGATTCAGTTGAAAAATAAAGTCACAATTGATTGCTTCAGAAGTCGAGGAATGCAAAAAGATGCTTTGTGCAAACTATTGCTGGTTGAAATATTGAGGTAAGCAACCAAAATTATAAAATTATTTTCACGAAGCAAACAAATCTTCTTTCTAGCTTTTCAAAAGAACATAATTTTGTTGTTGTTGTTGTTGTTTGTAAAGTATTGTCAGCTGTAAATTCAGTTTATTCTTCAAAGGTGCAGTCACAATTTACCTTCCACATGCAGATTTTTGTAGTTAGAATATCTTAATTTAGTTTAGTTCCACATTACCTTTATATGCAGTTTTTCAAAATATGCAGCGATATAAGTTCATCTCCAAAAAAAAAAACAATTTTATACATGGCGTTTTTTTATTTGCTTTTCTATTCCCTAGCCAGCCAATGATGTTCTTCTGTGGTACACCTGGGCAACAAAAAATGTTAGCGTCCATTTCCTGCCTTCGAATATTTTTGTGAGCTACAAAAGTTTGTTAATTTGTGCAAGCATGAAGGATACGAGAAGTTTAAGCGGTCGCAATTTTTTCATGTAAAATATTTCTTTGCTATCGGTAATCGTTTTTATATCGTTGATTTGTAAATTTTGAACAAGCAGTATGTCACGTTTAGACATCACCAAGCACATAAAACCATAGGGTAGGAGGAAAATTGGAAATTATTTGTAGAGACCCAATTTGAAGATGTTTTAACGTTTAGTTGCAAATTCAATCTCAGAATGGAAAAAAACTTGATCCAATAAAAGCGTTCAAACTTGTTGTAATATGCTTTTAACATAAAAAAATAACGGATGGCTGAACTCTTGAGTCTTAGAAAGTCTTGCGTTGTTTTTTCCAAAAAGTTTAATCGTTTTGTGGTAACCATTCGAAAGTAATTTTGGAACATTTTTTTCACAGCAGGCTCAATTTAGTTGATAGAAAACAAACCCATATTAAATGCGAATTGTCTTGCAAATCTCAGTAATATATTGCAATAAACAAAAACTTTATGTCGTCAGCGAATAAGTTGGGAAATGATAAAACCAGAGCTGAAGCATGATCAGGAAAAGAGAGAGAATTGGACCCCGAAGTGACGTCCATAAGCTCCACTTGACTACTTAATTACCTCTAAAATGTCTCCTACACTATCGTGTGTTGTCGTTTCCTGTGAATAAGAAAAACAAGACGATGTTCCCATAAGCAAATTCTCCACAAAAATCGTATAGCAAACGAAAACTTTTCGTCTGCCTTTTGTCGACTTCGTAATTCGCAGAAAGCAATTTTTTTCAGAATGATGCGCTGAGGTCAAATAAAGGCTGCTATCAACATAGCCAAAATGGAATATAAAAAATGTCAAAAACATTTTGCTACACTTTTATAAACATTGTCTATCCAATAAACAGAAGAAACTTGCGGAATACTATCACAGCTCGATTGTTAGATTCGATTGGCTTACAACAGCCGAAAGATTGGTTTTCTCCTGAAATCTTTTGCCGGACTCCTGTCTATTTTTTTTTGTCAGTATTCGTACAACAGGAGAAATACTGATAATTTTTTTTACAAAACTAAATACAACTCCGGTGCTCGTAGACTGCAATATTTCTGATGCTTCGTTTTATCTTTTTGTCCCCTTTTGACTCTGCATTGCTATCAACACTGCTAAATGTTAGTCTTTGTTTGTCAATTTGTCCAGTGCATTAATGATTTTTTTGAATGGTTTAGTTCAATTGTTTAGTTTTATAGAGTTAGCAGCAACGAGTTGATTTCATCATTCAACCAAACTTTGCAGAGACAAGTTGTCTTATACTACTACTTATAATAATTGTGGTTCCTGCGTAATCGCAGCGGATCAACATTAGGCCAGAGCGGCCTGTTCTCAACTGTCCTTTTTTTATTATTCCACACATTTCAGACTGATCTTTTTATGAGCAGAATTGCTCTTTTTTGAACAAGAACCGATGAACTGAGGAATACGAACTGCATTTACCATATCAGGGGTTCATATAAATTTTAACAAGCATTCTTGAGAGATTTTCAGATCACCTAGTCAACAGTAGGACTATTCAATCCCTTATTAATTAAATTTAACTTTCTAAATTCTATTAGGTCTCGTTGAATAATCGCATCAATCAGTTTGCACTTTTTTCTAAGATCCTGGTTTTTTATTAGTGCCTTTCTGAATCTTTCTCAGAAAGGCACTAATAAAAAGTTATTAACGCCGAAAGATCAAAGTTATTAATTGCTGCCATATTGTCGTGGAGACAATAACCGATATTGGATCAAGTATGATAATGTTGCTAATACTGTTCTCGATTTTAATGTTTCCGTACCGAATCATCTTAATTTTTTTAGCCCGCATTTTAGTAGCGTAACTGTGGCAAAGGTTTTTTGCACGTTTTTTTTCTGCAGCAATATGGTTTCTTGCTCAGTTTGTCAATCACATATTAGTAGAAGTTCTGCAGCCGACAAGATTATCGCGGTTGCTGTATTCTATACATGCGTAGCAGAGCAACATAACATTCAGTTTACTTCCTCTGATATCACTCATTGCTTCTGCAGAAAGAACAGTGCACTCCAAAAATTGGTGAATATGAGCAAAACAAGAGACGCCGAGGTAAATATTCTCATTTGCATTATTGAAATCCTCATTTCACAATTTTAAAGAACCTACCCATGAAAACAGGGTTGAAGGTATGTTAAATAGGCACTCAACAGAAACTTTTGTCACCTAAGACGGCCTGTGTGCAAAAACGAAATCGGATTTCTAAGTCACACCTGAATGGAACGTTCAGAAATCAGAAAAAGGTCCGCAAAAGACCTCAAAAATGTGGCTAAAAATAGCGTGGTAATGCCCCTTGATTTACAGAGACTCGGTTTCTTCAACTGTCCCTTCGTCCAACATTTTGGCTCTGACAACTCTGTCGAATCACTCCCTTTTTATGACGTTTCTAATGTTGTGAACACCAATTCTAATTAGAAGAGGGACATCCCTTGTGCTGCATCTAGCTCGGTTGAAAACTTTTTTTACAGAGCAATAATTCCAATTAGTTTTTGTGGATTTGCTAATGAACTTATCGCTCGGGCTTTTTCGGGTAAATCGTTTGGCTCAAGATATTTCTTCCTGACTCTTATGACTTAAATTTTCAGTAGTTAATCCCTTTGTGAAATTTACTTCGATCATAAACGGATACTTGTTTAACGGTTGGTTGAAATAGATGGACAAATATTCTTGTTTTTTTGCCTTCGATATTTGAAAAATCCAACTACAACAAAATTTGGTAGTTTTTGTTCGATCAGTGCTCAAATTTAATGAATTAAGGCAAACTATGTGATATCTACTGAAAACAGGTTGATTCTGAAAAGTTCCTAAATTAGGCTTAAACAGGCAAAGCCTACCAGTTGTGTTCGGTGAGGACTTATCCACATTTTTTGTTAATATGGTTGTTGTTGTTGTTGTTGTTGTTGTTGTTGTTGTTGTTGTTGTTGTCGTTGTTGTTGTTGTCGTTGTTGTTGTTGTTGTTGTTGTTTTTGTTGTTGTTGTTGTTGTTGTTGTTGTTGTTGTTGTGGTTCCTGCGTAATCGCACCGGAACAGCATCAGGCCTACAGTGGCCTGTTCTCAGCTGTCCTTTTTCTTATTTTCCCCACATTTCAGACTGTTCTTTTTATGAGCAGCATTGCTCTTTTTGGTGATTATGGCCACTTTTCACTTTTTTTGCCATTTTAACGTTATTAAACAATTTGATATTTTGTTTTTTTTATGTCTGTAGGTTTGTGCGTGTCGCTGATCGCTCATATCCAGCTGCTTATTCTTAAGGTTGCAGTGGTGTTGTTAATAAACTTGTTGGTGTACGATACGTTCTGGGTGTTCTGCTCCTCTCTTCCATTCAATTCCAAACTCACTGTAGCTTTCAACATCATTACTCCCAACAACTCAGCTAATAGCATCTTAGTAATTTTCCCTTACTAAAAAATGGTTGGTTTGTGTGCTCCAGTTGACCGGAGAATGTAATAGACGCTGTTAATCCATGCTCCGGCGGAAGATATATTGTTAAGATAGCCTACCTCGATCATTAGAATCAACAGTTATGCTATGAATCAACAACTAATGGCAATATGGTAAAGGTTTTTTTTGGACTGAATAGACCGGATTCTCTGAAGCTGTATGCCTTGGTCCTCTAAAATGTCATCATGACAAGATTTTTTTTGGCAAAAGATCGGTTCTTCGGGGCTTAAAAACGGAAAAACTAAATTTCACGTTTCTTCTCTCTCTCTCTCTCTCTCTCTCTATCTCTCTCTCTCTCTCTCTCTCTCTCTCTCTCTCTCTCTCTCTCTCTCTCTCTCTCTCTCTTGACGAATTGTGAAGTATGCTTGACAAATGCAGAAAAGGAAAGAAGTGGTTTTGAGTTGTTTGCGTCAGGTCTAAACTTCTTATATTAAAAATTTTAAAGTTCACGCATGTGATTTTTTCTAGCAAAATTATCACAATAAAAATCTAATTTAAGGCAAAGTGTCTCACATTCAACAACAAACAGATGTGTTAGGTGCAGATTTGGAAGAGAACAAACTACAGTGACACTTAATATGGATTTGCCGCAATTAAATACTCTACACCTGAAAAATATTGGCGTGAACCTTTCTCTCTCCTATCACTTTCAAATAAAAACTTCACTGGACACAAGAATTTTATCGTTGGAACCGTTGTGGTCGTTACAATTTGCACTCTAAAAAAACCAGGAATTCAGGATAGTTTCCACAATTGTTTCAGAAAAACACTCTTAAATGAAAACAATGAGCATAGCATTTTCTCAATAGAAGACAGCAAAAAGTTCTGAAATGTTGTCATTTTGTATGGTTGGTATTGAAAAACTATTGATATTGACCAGGTGGTGACAAACGGTTAAAGTTTGATTGCAACGGTAAAAATTAACGCAGAAACAATTTGGGCAGTGTAGAAATTTCATTACTATAGGTGTTAGAGCAGCCGTTAAAATTGGTGTGCCGAAACAGACAACGAAGGCAAAAAGCTGGTCAGTCTTACAGAGAGAGTTACATAATGCACCAGATAACGAACAGTCACACTAAACCAACATGCCAGCGAGGACAAATGTAAAGTGCAAGTCAGTGAAAAGATGGCAGTGCAATCCCTGCGTAAAGCAGTAATCCCAATGCTGTAGACGATGGGGGTCGAACACAGTTACAGCTTGTTGATAGAAGCAAAACTATGTTCTAGAATTTAAATTTAAAAAATGTTAATCATTAATTAAGAAAAAAAATATTGAAAGCTCGCGTGAAACCAATTACTAGCTACTTCAGGTCTTTGGCAAAAAAACTGCACTCGTTAAAACAAAAAATTATCTCTCTGACCGTCGTGGTAATTAAATTTGAACACACAAATAAGTCCCTATTTTGACAACACCACGGACATTAGAAGCAATGGAAAAAGCACCTGGGCCCTTTAAAAATCCGAGGACTTTTTGATATGTTCTAAAGGTTTTTCTTTCTAATCGGTTCTTTCAGTTTTATCGGTGAAAACGGTTGGACGGGGAAGACTTTTCGTTACAATTCGACCTCTCAAAAACCAGGATTTTTGAATAGTTTTTATTCCAAAAGCGTTTAAGAAAACACGCTGAAATGAAAATAATGGTTAGGGCTTTTTTGATTAGAGAAAATAAAAAAGCCTGTGAAAAATTGTCATTTTGTGCTATTGATATTGAAAAAAAAATTGAGCTTAAAAATAGTTAAAGTTTGTGTTTGTAAAGTAACAGTAAAAACTAGCGGATATAACGTTGCAAAAATCTGGATAAAAAAATTTAATATTTTGACAGATTTATAGCCGCAAAAACAGATTGGGTGGTGAAGAGTTATCATTACTATGGAGGTTAGAGAAGGCGGTTGATTTAATCCTGCTAAATGCTGTTAAAGAGTGTGATAAAGGCACCAGTTAATGAGCTATAGAAACTTATTCAACCCGCAACAAAACAGATTATAAAATGCAATTCAATAAAAAGATTGAAACAAAATCCCTGTACTCACAATCACTTTTTGACATGATTTTGTTCACTTTGTTCACATTTCCTTTTTTTGTTCAAATTGAGAATTTTTCAATAAAATTAGCAATTCAAAGTTATTATGTATGCAACAAGTGAAACAATCTTGTGCTTTTAACAGACGAAAAGACATAAAAAGGGTAGTTTTCGTCTCATAGGGATGTTTACCATCAAAAAAATTCGACTTTTATTTGACAGCTGATATTGTAAAAACAATTTCATTTTTTTAATTTTTTTTTCAAGTCGTTTAGAGACTAGTCACTTTTCAAATCTTGGTTCTGTTATTAAAAACTTCGTTTACTGCCAAATGATGCCCAATGAACAAATAATTCGTTTTTATGGAATCGCTCTTTTTTATGGTTATGACTCTGAGTTTTCGTAATTTTCATTGAAATTTTTATTTTCTATTGAATATTTCAATAAAAATTGCTATTCCCATGACATAGACTTGTTGATTCAAAGTAAAAAAGGTTTCTTAAGGAGCAGCAGGCGAACCTATGTATTAATTTGAGTGGAGAATTAATGGCTGTTAAGGCTTTAAAATTAGTTTTTCGAACTTTTTTTTGAAGACTAACTGATCTTAAACTTGTTCCTGTGAATGGTAATCTGTCTCAATGTTAACAGGACCCGCTTTTTTTCTACTGCAAACAAAATTAATATTGTTGGTGGTCTTGTGTTCTAAGTATTGTCTTTATGACTTGTATGCCACAAAATTAATTTTTTTTGTTCAAAATTTTTTCTTATTTTTTTTCGTAGTTTTTGCTCCTTTTGTAATCTTATCGCATTATCCTATTATTACCAATTGTCATTGGCATTTTGAATACATTCAAAAGATCGTAAATAAATTTTGCACTGGAAAATTTAGACACTGTCTTCTCGCACTTTTCTACTGATTTTTTTTGCTTTCTGCTGATTTTACTGATTTCCCCTGTATTTTCTGTCGTTTTTACAGTCAAACGTCTTTTTATAAGGAATTTTTGATAATTTAAGAGTGAAACCAATTATTGCCTTCTCATCGAAGTATAATTTATTATGTAATTTTTATGGAATTCCGTTGAAAGCGATTGTATTTAATTGCTTTGATATTACTAGTTTTCTCAAAAATTTTCGTGGTATTATGTATTTTATTATGTTTTTTGGCTTTTTTGAAGTTAATTTTTTTCCAAAAGTAATCCCATTTTGGTTTAAAAATCATTCGAAAATGAAAAAGTTTTTGATTAATACTTCAATTTGTATTGGCTTCGACAGATTTCTCAATTTTTTTTCAGTTTGCTGTTTTCGCCTGTTTTCAAATCTTTATGTAGTCGTAAAGAACTGAAAGGTCTCATGAGGTTCTAACAATGTTGAACGAGTTAATTTCATCAATGCAGTAAGTTTATGGCGAATAGTCTTAAATTTTGATATTATTTGTTTTCAGACATTTTTTAAAACTTTTTAGTTTTTAATGTCCTTTTTGTCAACTTGTATGTAATTGTCATCATTGAGAGGCCCCGACAATTTCCTTGTAGTTTGAATTTTAAAGTTGCTATTGATATCAAATCGTAACTCATTTTTTGTTTCTTGAACAATATGCCTCTTCATAAAAGTTTTGTCAGCGGTCAATATTTGTGTACCTTTCTCTCTTCTCTAAGCACATTCCCGTAATAACAGATCCGAATGATTTTCAATTAAGGCCCAAGTGAAAAAACTTAATCTTTCAGAAAAATTTTAGTCAAAATAGTTGAATTAGCGTTTTGACAAAAAAAATAATGATCAGATAACAGGGAAAGACTTTAATGGCTTCAATAGTTTGTGTTTTTGCAAACTGTTCATATTTTTTTTCAATTTTTCTTTATCTTTAGTTTTTTTTGTAGCTCAGAATAACCAAAAACAGATTCTATCATTTTTGAATTAAATATTTTAATAAATTTAATGAAAACTTTTTGTTAAAAGCTAATGGTTCTATAGATTTTTGTAAAAATTTGGTTTAAAAAATAGTGGTTGATTTTTAACTTTCGCCTTGTTTTTGCTACTTGTTCGTCAACTTGTTACCTAGTCTCAATAAAATAAAGTCTCATCTGCTATGTAGTAGAGAAGAATTGATTTTGTGTAGTTAAGGTTTTCTCTGATTGGATTTTGACTTTGTTACTAGGTGCATTTAAGCTTAGATATTAACTTGGCCGTAAAAACTGGTGTTTTTTGCTCATTTTGTTTATTTGTTTTCTCCTTAGTCTTTTTAGTGGTGTGAGATTTCGTGAGTGCTGTAATCAGGCATGACATTATGTAATTCAGTAGTTTGTGTAACGATTTTTTTATTATCTATTTTTGATTTATTTTTGATTATCTCTTCATTTGGCTGACAGTTATATCAAAGATGTAGATGAGCGCGGGTCGGATCATCATGCGCAAACGCACATTAACAAGCCTCCTTGTTAAAGTTCATGTTTGTAATGTCAGGGTAAAAACTAGCGGCTATAACGTTGCAAAAATTTGGAAAAAAACCTAATATATGGACAGACTTATAGCCGCAAAGACAAATTGGGCGGTGAAGAGTTATCATTACTATGGATGTTCGAGAAGGCGGTTGATTTCATCCTGCTAAATGCTGTTAAGAAATGTGCAAAAGACACCACATAATGAGCAATTGAAACTAATTCAACCCGCAATAAAGCAGATTTTAAAATGCAATTCAATAAAAATATTGAAATGAAATCCCTGCCTGATTTAGTACTCACAATCATGCAGAAGTTGGCAGTCAAACCTGTGCAAATATTTAAAAAAAGACAACTTACATTTGTAGCCACTGAAACAAAATGGTTTTTCTAGAGTTTTTTTTTATTACAGGTTGTAGATCAGCAGTTAAATTTGGAAACAGGCAATAGGAGACAAACTGCTGTTCAGTCTTAACAGAATTACAAAGCAAAAAAGAAGAGAAACCTGAAATTCAAATATATGCATCACAAAACATCATCAGCCGGTTAAAAGTCAAAACAAGGTCAAATGGCTTAAAAATAAGACAAAAATATTAAGATTCGGTAAACGACTCTAACGTTATAAGGTGTCTTGGCTTCACAAAAATTCCAAATTGATGGTGAAATCTCATATAAACTATTGCGTCAAAACAAGCGCGCACCAGAGCCAACAAATATAAACTACCACCAGAGTTCTGTATAAACTTTGGCTCGCATAGTCAAACGTCGGCAAGCAACAGGTAATTGTTGCTTACCATGGCAGCGCTAGTCAAACAGTGATCAAAATAAAGGTTTAGCATGGCTACACTGTCAACTCCGCTGCTAAAAGGGACCAAGCGAAGCAGCAGCGAACGGAAGTTTGAAAAATGAAAGAGGAAACTCGATATGGAATTAGGTTTGAACGTGGAGCTCGAAAATGCACAATTTGAAGAAAAAAGCTAAAGCGAAAACGAAAACGAAGCAAAGAATGTAGAAACAAATGTAACCTACCGAAAATAGAGTGTCAAATAGACCTCACAGTGGAAAAAAACCCTTTTGCAGATTGATGATGCTCTTTCCCAGTCAATCAGTTTCCAAGGATAGCTATTTTGCAAAATTGGTGCGTTACTGCCTTTTTGAAATTTTTTGAGCACTCACTGAAAGTATTTTTGGTGATTGATGTACTGTAGGTCGACAAATATTAGCTCAAATTGCTTCATCTAAAGATCATTGTAAAGCTCTTGTAATAAACTTCAACATTTCGTTTGATAATTTTTTTCTAAAAATATACAATTATGTACTGCAGAAAGTTTTAAAAAAAAGTTAAGGTAATTTGAGGTAATTTTACCTTAACACAGTTCAGGTAATTTTTTACCTTAACTCAAGTTAAGGTAAAGTTAAGGTAATTGTTACCTTAACTTTTTACCTTAACAAAGGTTTACCTTAACTGAGTTAAGGTAAATTTACCTGAATTTTTTTTAGTGTGTACCCTTCTTCTGGGCTCAAAAAAAAGTAAAGATATCTCGCATTCCGCCAATGACATAACCAACGACCTAAATTCAATAGCTTGTTTCTATATCACAATTAATAAAAAGTGAATTATTAATTATCCCGAAATAAACTTTCAAGAGATCTGTTCAGGTACCGAGGACTGAGACGCTTCTCTAAGAGCTGGTTAACGATACAACGCTATCAAATGGTAGTAACCAATTAAAGTGAACAACTTTGATGGAGATCACTCGACTGGCCGTAGTCTTCATTTTCTGTTAGTTCATTGGTGATAAGTGAATAAACGACCGAAACAAGCCTTAAAACTCTCTAGGCAGACAAAGCCAAGTCAGCAATATTACAAACTGGAAATTTATACCAGAGAGCACGTTGAAGCTCACAATCGGGCGTCAAAAATGACGAGGCTGCGGATTAAACCAGAACAAAACCTGCAAAAACAAATACAATTCAGCCCCTGGTAATTTAAACAAAGATTGCAAACTCAACCGAGCTTGAAGAATTCTGGTAAGCGTTTTTGGAAAAGCGTTTTTGAGAAAAAGTCTTATTCGCTAGATCTTTTGTTGAAAGTTCCAAAATGAGCCTGTTGGCAGCGCAGCTCTCGAGATGAGAAGTGTGCCTGAACAACAAATTAGTGGCAGGACTTGACGTCCTACATGAGTTGATTAGAACGAATTCGGACTTCCTGGAGGCATTAGAGCCGTTTTTGAAATGATGTTTCTTTAATTGCAGATTCCAGACAGGAAAAAAATGCTTCAAGCTTCTTCGGCGTCGAAGACTAAAAAACTACTTCGTATATACAAAGATCAACGTCTTGCAATTTAGGACAGGATTTTTTCCAAATCAAACAATTTGTGCCCCCAAATGAATGCGACTGGATAAAAATCCTAATTGCAGCACTGCATTAAAATACAACTTCCATGTGAAAAATTTAATCAAAATAGCAGAAACACAAGAATAGGTTGTTCTAGTTTTTAATTGGTTCCAACGTTGTCTTCAAACCGCAAACTTGAATGGCAAAAAAAGTATGAAGAGCAAGGAATGGAGTAGCCGAGGTAATAATAGAAGGCTTGAAAACGATTAGCATCCAAAAGAAATCGAACCTAACGCCAAGGGCTCTTGAATAATTGGACTGCAATTAACTCTTAAGGAAATAAAAAAATGATACTCCTTGAGCCAAAAGCACCAATTTCTTACTAGAGTTATTAATAAAAAAACAGAATAGTTCGGTGTTTTCTTACCCGTTTAATGTCCAATTGAAAAATGAGCATCTGGAAAAAGTTGAAATCTGAAAATGGCCAGCTGAAAACGGAAAACTTTTGATATGAAATTAACAACAATTCCCAATCGTTGCTGCAACCAAGATCGATAGAATACAATTAGATTCAAAAAAGACAGATTGTTTTTGATTATTTCGCGAACGCATCTGAGCACGATGTTCACAGTAGCCTATCGGTGATCACAGAAAAAACAATAATCTAGGTTCAGTTTGAAATTCCTTTGGGAAATAAGGAGTAGCTCTGACGCAGCATTTATTATTGCTCTGCTTGAGTTTGCTGGACGTCCTCATCGCAACCAAGTTGAGAAAACAAATAACCAAAGAGCGTGTGATTAAGATAAATAATTGCAGTTTTTGATCGGACTAAACTACAGTTTTTCAGTAGATGCAGAGCTCCCCTTGTAAACACAAAGTAAATTTGACTAATCGAGCACCTGTAAAATTGATTTTCCAGCGGAAACGCAAGAGTGAAAACATGTCACGATATGAAAAAACCAGTGGACAAAACAACGAGAGCAATTCTTATCGCGGAGCACAGGTGAAGTTGGCTCCATTGATTGAACTCACTCAATATAGAACAATTAATCATAAAAATTGGACTTGATGGACAGAACTTAACGGCTTCAGTGTTCAAATCATAGGCCCAAACGGAAAACTATTATGCAGTGGGAAAAGTTTTGCTACTATAACAGGCTAGTAAACACAATGGGATATATGCAGCTAGGAAATAGGGAAATATAAACTGACACCAATTGTACTAAATGTTGAAGGAAAAGTGAAACAAAGGCAACCCTCCTGAATTTATTCTATCAAAAACAGTTTGCTGGAAAGATGAAGTTTCCGGGGCTGAAATGTAAAACTCAATAAAACTAAACATTACAGTTCTCCTCCTTTCATGACAAACTGAGAGTTATGCAGGCCAATTGCAGAATAGGAAAAAAGTTTTGACTTGAATGCATGAAATCTAAACTTCTAATATTGAACTTATTGATTTGTTCTAGCGAAGTTCTAGCGAAGTTCACGCATGTGATTTGTTCTAGCGAAGTTCACGCATGTGATTTGTTCTAGCGAAGTCAACAAAAATAAAATCAAATTTGAGGCGTCGAGCAAAAAAAAACTATTCCCAATTACAAATGTGGACTCATTGCACTCAAAATGTCTTATACTCATTGACAAAAAGATTCATAGATGCAGATTAGGCAGAGTACAAACGACAGCACCAACTATGATAAGTTTCCCTTAATTAAAATCATTAACACATTAAAATGTTAGTGTGAACTTCTTTGTCCCTCAAATTTGGAACACGGTGCGAAGAAACCAAGAGCCATGCTGTTGTGTTTTTACATGTGAGAGCATTGCCCATACACGAAGTTCGCAACACAAAGAAAGTCCTCTCATCACTAAAATCTTGTGAGCCAAGACGTAATACGATTACAATTAACGGTGCAACGTGACGATTCTCACTGTTGATGAGCACGAACCTCAAGAGTATGTTGTGGCAAGAAAGAAAGGCAAGATAAGGCTACCAAAAGACTTGACCCATCTAGAATTTGGTGTAATCTATGTGGTATGGATGGAAAATTTGTTCATTTCATTTGCGGTGCTAAATTCTTTAAATTCATTACTCTTAATTTAGTTCTATTTTTGGTTCAGTTTCATAGATTTATTTCACTCATTTCATTTGAAGATCAAATCTTGGTTGTTCATGCTTTATTTAAATTAATTATATAATTTTATGATTTGATGTCTGTACACATTGTCTGCTCCTGCGGTTTACCGTCAGTTTCCTACTTTAGTTATTCAGTTCTTAAAAGTTGCATGATCACATTGCTGATCAAACTCTCGATTTAATTTGAATTTCGTTCTCTCTCAATTTCATTCAGTTTTCAGTTGAATTCCTTTTCATCTGATTTAGCTCAGCAAAAACGCTCAAGATAAAAGAGCTCATAAAACTGCTAATCTCGAAGCAAATCACTAATCAAACTTGTTAGCTCACATTCGCGGAGCAAACACCACTAAAACTTTGTCAACGAATCAAAAAGAATTCACTCAACAAAATAAAAGTGATTTCCAGCCGCTAATACAATCATATATTGGAAACATTTAAATCAGCAATTTCGCCTTGAAAATTAATTAGAGTATGCAAAAAAAAAGATATCTGTATGACATGGCGCAGCCAGCCCGCGAATCCCGCAAGACACCTCTACCTGTCGAACCCTTTTGAGAAAGGGTGACATCAAACCCACCAAAACGATGGGAAAAATGAGAAATTCAGGTCAAGTTGGCCTTTCTCGCTAGAGAAAATATAACTTTAGAGACCTTGCTCCACACGAAACCAATCAGCGTTAGACTACCAACCGAACCCAAATACGAAGCCGCAATTGAGGATGAAACTGAACACACAGAACGAGAAGGACAAATTAAAAACAGCCAACTAAAACTTCAATAGGACTTAAAGTGTCGGAAAATAACTGAGGCAGGCATTCTCTGCCGAGAAAGACCGTGGAATTATGCGACCAAAAATGGGTCTCCCTTCTCTATCTTAACATCGGACCCGGGGGTTGTTGTCTCCTAACACAGAAACTTCCACATGACAACATATAAGACCTGACGACCCTGAAGTTGTGGGAAAGGCTAGCAATTGCTTGCATCCAACCTCGCAATTTTACTTTTGATCGCCATGTCTTCGTCTGAAGAAAACAAATGAAAGGCGAAACAGTAAGAGCATTTTTATAGTGTTCTCAAGGAATTTGGAGAGAATTGCGATTTTGAAAACCGCAAGAATGCAATCACCCGCACATGTCCATCACCAATATGCTTGATGACGATGTACAGCGAAAGTTTTTGAGAGATACAGTTGAACCAGAAATAGCATTGCCATCAACATGGAAATGGGCCACCAGCAAAAACTTTCATCCAACAACAACGGAGTAAACGTGATTTATCGCCCGATTTCAAGGAGCGAGTGCTCGTGTGCAATAACAATACAGAATTGCATTCAACCTTGAATGAAATAGCCTTTGTCGTAATTGTGGAAAAAACTGGATATCAATACACCGTCAAGTTTGCCCTGCTTTGGATAAGAAATGTAATCACTGTGGCCTTCTAAATCATTTCCCAAAGGTATGTCCGGAAAAAACAAAATAATTCAAACACTACACAACAAAGTAAACGCATAAATAATGTTAAAAAATCCGAGTATACAGACTAATCTGATAATCAAAATGTTAAAATCGCAAATTACAACGAGCAAAACAATTTTGAATATGATTCGTCGGATGATAATTATATCGTAAGGCTAAAACAAAATAATTCTACCACAATTGCGTCGCCAAACATGATTATAAAAATGGGCAACACAGACTGTAATTTGCTCCACAATTTGAGTAGTGGATGTACCATTATTAATATGTTACCCGCTAAGCAAATAATGTTTAATTGCATTCAAGCTCAATTGTCAGAAAAAAACGACTCGAATTCAAAACGTTCTCGAACGATGTTGTGTAAATTTTAGGAGCACTGAAAAACTCTCGTAAAATTTAATAATTGGAATATTCCAAAAGCAAAATAACAGTGGTCGCAGGCGATTTCGAACCCTTTTCGAAAGACTTATTTGACCAACTTGTAGTAACAACAACTCAAAAACCTTACGCAAAAGTTGAAGTTAATGCAATTGAAAGACCTTGCGTAATAAAACAGTCCATAGCGAGAAAGTTTCGTGAATTAATAACACGAATAGACATATCCAAACATCGCACAGTAAACTCAAAATTTAATAGAAACTATCGTGTAATTCATCAAAAAGGAAGAAAAGTATCAATGCATCTCCGACTGAAAGTGAAAATTGAACTTGCAAAATTGTTAAATGAAGGACATATAGAAAAATTGTCAAACTGTTTTGATAAATTTTTCATTTTCTCGATTGCAATTACAGTTAAAAAAGATCAATCAATCAAAATAGCTCTGGATTCAAAAACTATAAATAAAATCATTTACAAGAACAAATAACAAATGCCTAATATTGATTCACTAATTCAAACAATTTCGAAAAAAATGTCAAACGCGCCGCAGAAGGCAGCATAATTTGCAACACTAGGTTTACAAAACGCATACAGTCAACCTAATTTGTACGCTGATACGGCTCGCCATTGTTATTTCAATCTGGTAAGCGGCAATTTGACAGGCACTTACCGCCTCAAAACAGGCTTCTATGGGTTGACTGGTATGCCAGCTGAACTTCAGGAACCTATAAATTGCGCACTGGGCGGCCTTAATATCATATTCTGTTTCCATGATGATATATTAATAGTGAGTAGAGGTCGAATTGAAGAGCATGTAGATCTTGTGATAAAATGCCTCATTAATCTCGACGAAGAAAATCTTCGAATTAATTTAGCAAACTGTCACTTCGCAAAAGATAAAATCGAATGGCTGGGACAGCGCAACACACAATGAGGAATAAATCCATTAGCAAATAAAACTGCTGCGATTCAACAAGTCAGTTCTCTCACAAACTTGAAAAAGTTAATATCATATATGGGTTCTGTTCGTCATTCATGTAAATTTATACCTAACCGGTCTCAAATTTATTACCCTCTTCGACCGCTATTAAAGAAGAATACATTATTTATCTGGACTGATGAGCGCGAAAAACAATTTATTTCAATTAGAGAGAAAATTGCAGAAGCAACAGAAAATAAACATTTTAACCCAAATCTAGGACCATGAATTAAATGTGATGTTTTCAGAAAATGTCTTGATTGCGCGCTTGAACAGCGAAATCCAGATGGTTGGTGAACGGTAGAATTTGCCTCACCTTTCCCGAATTCCGTTGAAGAACGCTATAGTGTCAAAGAACTTGAAGTGTTGGGGGTTTTCTGGTCAATAGAGCATTTAAAAAAATATCCATACGGTAAACCTTTTACAGTGATAACAGATCATAGAGCTTTTTTATCTATAATGCGGGAAGATAGAGCAAACAAATCAAACAATAGTCGTCTAACCCGATGGGTTGACCGTTTACTACCCTTAAATTTTCAATCGATCATTTTTCTGGTTCAAAAATGGGACTAGTAGACTACATTGTACGTGAACCGCAACAATACGCTTTTAGTATATCGACTTATGATGAGCAATTTATTGTTGCTAAATTAGACGCTATCAAACGCAGCGCAAAGCGCTTTTTGATGAATGCGAAAAATTATCCGGATTTCGCGGAGCAAACTGCTAATGACCTCAAACGCAAATGATATAAATATCACTGGCAAATTATGCAACGAATTGGCATCGCGGAATAGCGAACATTCGGACCCTATTAATAATGACAACATTATTAGGGAATTCACACCAAATTGTTGTAATTATTCTACTGTAAACGAGACAACCCACATAACAAACTAGCTTTTTGCCTCTAATTGCTTTACAAACCTGTCACAAAAGCATTTTTCCGATTTCAAACGAATTGCCTACTCTTTTCATTCTGTATTAGTGATGTCATTATCCAATGAAGAATTTATATCTCAAATAAAACAAGCTATGCCATCTAAAATTCGTTTTGCGGAAAAAGCCGTTCCCTCTACTGCACCATCCGTTCCAACTACTCCTCTTCAACACAAGAGACAGATACAACTAACGTCACCAACACGCCCTTCAGTGACAACCTTTACACGACCACGTTCAATTTTGCGTTGTCAAAGATCTTCTCCAGTTCATTAAGGGCTCGTTTAACCTCCAAGCATGTCATTTAAAAGAGGTCCAGGACTGCATCAACACAAAAAAGTATGGTAGTTGTCGCCAAATCAGTCATTACATTCACAGTTACTGGAAGGACTTGTATGTAAAGAATAGCTGCGTTTGTGTGAACGATAGAATTGCCTTCCCCAACTCCATCAAGGATGCTTATATTGAAGCCGTTCATGCCACGCATCTTGGGAGCGGGGGATGACAGACATGGCTGTACATGCATAATGGCCGTTCATTCACATGGACCGACTATCAAACACACCAAATGTAACACTTATGTAAAGATTGGTAAAAAGATAAAGTCTATCATACCTTCTAGCAAATGGGCACCATTAAAATTATGCAAAGTACCAATTGAAGAAATTCAAATTGATTTTGGTGGACCAACCTATAACGAGAAAAATCAAGAAGTTTATTTTCTTGCATGTATAGATGGTTTCTCTAAATTTTCAACGGCAAAAGTGTTTGATAGAGCCACAGCACAGAAAAAAATTTTCTTCAAGACTACGCATTATTGCAAGACCTCGCACTATAAGATGAGATCAAGTAAAGTGCCAAATCGGTCATCAAATTTGAGATTTTTGTAGCCACAATAATATTCAGTTAATTGAAGCTCCAATTCACGATAACAGAGCGACCGGTTTAGATGAGAGGCTAACACAGGTCTTTGGCAAAAAAAACTGCACTCGTTAAAACAAAAAATTATCTCTCGGACCGTCGTGTTAATTAAATTTGAACACACAAATAAGTCCCTATTTTGACAACACAACGGACATTAGAAGCATTGCAAAAAGCACCTGCGCTCTTTAAGAATCCGAGGATTTTTTGATATGTTCTAAAGGTTTTTCTTTCTGATCGGCTCTTTCAGTTTTATCTGTGAAAACGGTTGGACGGTGAAGACTTTTCGTTACAATTCGACCTCTCAAAAACCAGGATTTTAGAATAGGTTTTATTCCAAAAGCGTTTAAGAAAACACGTTCAAATGAAAATAATGGTTAGGGCTTTTTTGATTAGAAAAAATAAAAAAGCCTGTGAAAAATTATCATTTTGTGCTATTGATATTGAAAAAAAATTGAGCTTAAAAATAGTTAACGTTTGTGTTTGTAAAGTAACAGTAAAAACTAGCGGATATAACGTTGCAAAAATCTGGATAAAAAATTTAATATTTTGACAGATTTATAGCCGCAAAAACAGATTGGGTGGTGAAGAGTTATCATTACTATGGAGGTTAGAGAAGGCGGTTGATTTAATCCTGCTAAATGCTGTTAAAGAGTGTGATAAAGGCACCAGTTAATGAACTATAGAAACTTATTCAACCCGAAACAAAACAGAATATAAAATGCAATTCAATAAAAAGATTGAAACAAAATCCCTGCCTAATTTAGTACTCACAATCACTTTTTGACATGATTTTGTTCACTTTGTTCACATTTCCTTTTTTTGTTCAATTTGAGAATTTTTCAATAAAATTAGCAAATTAAAGTTATTATGTATGCTACAAGTGAAACAATCTTGTGCTTCTAACAGACGAAAAGACATAAAAAGGGAAGTTTTCGTCTCATAGGGATATTTACAATCAAAAAAATTCGACTTTTATTTGACAGCTGATATTGTAAAAAGAATTTCATTTTTAAAATTTTTTTTTCAAGTCGTTTAGAGACTAGTCACTTTTCAGATCTTGGTTGTGTTATTAAAAGCTTCGTTTACAGCCAAATGATGCCCAATGAAAAAATAATTCGTTTTTATGGAATCGCTCTTTTTTTATGGTTATGACTCTGAGTTTTCGTAATTTTCATTGAAATTTTCATTTTTTTTGGAAGATTTCAATAAAAATTGGTATTCCCATGACATAGACTTGTTGATTCAAAGTAATAAAGGTTTCTTAAGGAGCAGCAGGCGAACCTATGTATTTATTTGAGTGGAGAATTAATGGCTGTTAAGGCTTTAAAATTAGTTTTTTGAACTTTTTTTTGAAGACTAACTGATCTTAAACTTGTTTCTGTGAACTGTAATCTGTCTCACTGTTAACAGGACCCACTTTTTTTCTACTGCAAACAAATATAATTTTGTTGGTGGTCTTGTGTTCAAAGTATTGTCTTTATGACTTGTATGCCACAAAATTAATTTTTTTTGTTCAAACTTTTTTCTTATTTTTTTTTCGTAGTTTTAGCTCCTTTTGTAATCTTATCTCATTATTCTATTACTGTCAATTGTCATTGGCAATTTGAAGACATTCAAAAGATCGTAAATAAATTTTGCACTGGAAAATTTAGATTTTTAAGGGCCTCGACACTGTATTCTCGCACTTTTCTACTGATCTTTTTGGTTTCTCCTAATTTTACTGATTTCCCCTGTATTTTCTGTCGTTTTTACAGTCAAACGTCTTTTTATAAGGAATTTTTGATAAGTTAAGAGAGAAACCAATTATTGCTTTCTCATCGAATTTTAATTTATTATGTAATATTTATGGAATTCCGTTGAAAGCGATTGTATTTAATGGCTTTGATATTACTAGTTTTCTCAAAAATTTTGGTGGTATTATGTATTTTATTATGTTTTTTGGCTTTTTTGAAGTTATTATCTTACAAAAAGTATTCACATTTTTGTTTAAAAATCATTCGAAAATGAAAAAGTTTTTGATGAATCATTCATTTTGCAATGGCTTCGACAATTTTCTCAATTTTTTTTCAGTTTGCTGTTTTCGCCTGTTTTAAAATCTTTATGTAGTCGTAAAAGTCTCAAAAAAGCTGAAAAGTCTAATTAGGTTCTAACAATGTTGAACGAGTTAATTTCATTAATGCAGTAAGTTTATGGTGAATAGTCTTATTTTTTGATATTATTTGTTTTCAGACGTTTTTTAAAACTTTTTAGTTTTTAATGTCCTTTTTGTCAACTTGTATGTAATTGTCATCATTGAGAGGCCCCGACAATTTCCTTGTAGTTTGAATTTTAAAGTTGCTATTGATATCAATTCGTAAAAGTTTTGTCAGTGGTCAATATTTGTGTACCTTTCTCTCTTCTCTAAGCACATTCCCGTAATAACAGATCCGAATGATTTTCAATTAAAGCCCAAGTGAAAATACTTAATCTTTCAAAAAATTTTTAGTCGAAATAGTTGAGTTAACGTTTTGAATAAAAAACCTAATGATCAGATAACAGGGAAAGACTTTAATGGCTTCAATAGTTTGTGTTTTCGCAAACTGTTCATACTTTTTTCAATTTTTCTTTATCTTTAGTTTTTTTGTAGCTCAGAATAACCAAAAACAGGTTCTATCTATTTTGAATTAAATATTTTAGTAAATTTATTGAAAACTTTCCTGTTAAAAGCTAATGGTTCTATAGATTTTTGTAAAAATTTGGTCTAAAAAATAGTGGTTGATTTCTAAATTTCGCCTTATTTTTGCTTCTTGTTGTCAACTTGATACCTAGTCTCATTAAAATAAAGTCTCATCTGCTATGTAGTAGCGAAGAACTGATTTTGTGTAGTTAAGGTTTTCTCTGATTGGATTTTGACTTTGTTACTAGGTGCTTTCAAGCTTAGATATTAACTTGGCCGTAAAAACTGGTGTTTTTTTGCTCATTTTGTTAATTTGTTTTCTCCGTAGTCTTTTTAGTGGTGTGAGATTTCATGAGTGCTGTAATGAGGCATGACATTATGTAATTCAGTAGTTTGTATAACGATTTTTTTGATTATCTGTTTTTGATTTATTTTTGATTATCTCTTCATTTGGCTGACAGTTATGTCAAAAATGTAGATGAGCGCGGGTCGGATCATCATGCGCAAACGCACATTAACGAGCCTCCTTGTTAAAGTTAATGTTTGTAATGTTAGGGTAAAAACTAGCGGCTATAACGTTGCAAAAAATTGGAAAAAACCTAATATATGGACAGATTTATAGCCGCAGAGACAAATTGGGCGGTGAAAAGTTATCATTACTATGGATGTTCGAGAAGGCGGTTGATTTCATCCTGCTAAATGCTGTTAAGAACTGTGCAAAGACACCACATAATGAGCAATTGAAACTAATTCAACCCGCAATAAAGCAGATTTTAAAATGCAATTCAATAAAAATATTGAAATGAAATCCCTTCCTGATTTAGTACTCACAATCATGCAGAAGTTGGCAGTCAAACCTGTGCAAATATTAAAAAAAAGACAACTTACATTTGTAGCCACTGAAACAAAATGGTTTTTCTAGAGTTTTTTTTATTACAGGTTGTACATCAGCAGTTAAATTTGGAAACAGGCAATAGGAGACAAACTGCTGTTCAGTCTTAACAGAATTACAAAGCAAAAATGAAGAGAAACCAGAAATTCAAATATGTGCATCACAAAACATCATCAGCCGGTTAAAAGTCAAAACAAGGTCAAATGGCTTAAAAATAAGACAAAAATATTACCCAGGTTGAGGTCGCGCTCGAAATCGCCTCTGATCAGACCGTCCCAGACAAATGGGACCTCTGATCAGACCGTCCCAGACGGTAGTGACCTCTCATCAGACGAGAATGCGCTCGAAGATCATTGTGCGCTCGAAGTGCGCTCGAAGCCGCCTCTGATCAGGCCAGTTCCAGACCGAAGTGACCCCTGATCAGACAAGTTCCAGACCATTGTCCAGACGAGTTCCAGACCATTGTCCAGACTAAAGTGCGTTCGAAATAGTCTGATCAGAGAATGATTTTAAACATGAACAAATCTCTCAATATCGTTATAATATATTCATTTCATATATCATTTTATCAATCTTATATTCAACAACCAAAAAAATCAATCCTGAAAGTATTGTTAATGAAAGTAAATCGAAAAAAAATGATCAAAAAATTACTGAGGATGCCATTTTTTTATGCTTTTAACTGAAAAAATGAACTTAGACAGCTCTGCGTAAAAACGTCATGATCCACTTTAATTCAAAATCTTTTCTTGAGGGGACCGGCAGTTATTATCAGCTTGACCCTTTGGTTCTGATCAAACCCATCAGATTTTTTCAGATGAAGTTCCGATCAGAATGCTGTTTTATTGTTGTCTCTTACCCGAGACAACAAAAGTCAGTAAGAAAACAAAGAAAACTTGAAAAAATGTCGCTCGAATTGGTCTCTGGTCAGACTAGTGTGCGCTCGAATCGGCCTCTGATCAGACTTGTGTGCGCTTGAAACTGCCTCTGATCAGACCATTCCAGACCAAAGTGACCTCTGATCAGACCGTCCCAGAACAAAGTGGCCTCTGATCAGGCAAGTTCCAGACCATTGTCCAGACAAAAGTGCGCTCGAAGCCTTTTCCAGACCATGTAATTCGAGCGCACCGGGAATATGTGTGCGCTCGAAACTCGTCTGATCAGGGGTCACTTCGGTCTGGCCACCTCGACCTGCGTAAGATTCGGTAAACGACTCTAACGTTATAAGGTGTCTTGGCTTCACAAAAATTCCAAATTGATGGTGAAATCTCATATAAACTACTGCGTCAAAACAAACGCGCACCAGAGCCAACACATATAAACTACCACCAGAGTTCTATATAAACTTTGGCTCGCATAGTCAAACGTCGGCAAGCAACAGGTAATTGTTGCTTACCATGGCAGCGCTAGTTAAACAGTGATCAAAATAAAGGTTTAGCATGGCTACACTGTCAACTCTGCTGCTAAAAGGGACCAAGCGAAGCAGCAGCGAACGGAAGTTTGAAAAATGAAGGAGGAAACTCGATATGGAATTAGGTTTGAACGTGGAGCTCGAAAATGCGCAATTTGAAGAAAAAAGCTAAAGCGAAAACGAAAACGAAGCAAAGAATGTAGAAACAAATGTAACCTACCGAAAATAGAGTGTCAAATAGACCTCACAGTGGAAAAAACCCTTTGCAGATTGATGATGCTCTTTCCCAGTCAATCAGTTTCCAAGGATAGCTATTTTGCAAAATTGGTGCGTTACTGCCTTTTTGAAATTTTTTGAGCACTCACTGAAAGTATTTTTGGTGATTGATGTAGTGTAGGTCGACTAATATTAGTTCAAATTGCTTCATCTAAAGATCATTATAAAGCTCTTGTAATAAACTTCAACATTTCGTTTGGTAATTTTTTCTAAAAATTTACAATTAAGTACTGCAGAAAGTTTTAAAAAAGTTAAGGTAAGTTAAGGTAATTGTTACCTTAATTTTACCTTAACAAAGGTTTACCTTAACTGAGTTAAAGTAAATTTACCTGAACTTTTTTTTAGTGTGTACCCTTCTTCTGGGCTCAAAAAAATAAAGATATGTCGCATTCCGCCAATGACATAACCAACGACCTAAATTCAATAGCTTGTTTCTATATCACAATTAATAAAAATTGAATTATGAATTATCCCGAAATAAACTTTCAAGAGATCTGTTCAGGTACCGAGGACTGAGTTGCTTCTCTAAGAGCTGGTTAACGATACAACGCTATCAAATGGTAGTAACCGCGATTAATGTGAACAACTTTGATGGAGAACACTCGACTGGCCGTAGTCTTCATTTTCTGTTAGTTCATTGGCGATAAGTGAATAAACGACCGAAACAAGCCTTAAAACTCTCTAGGCAGACAAAGCCAAGTCAGCAATATTACAAACTGGAAATTTATAACAGAGAGCACGTTGAAGCTCACAGTCGGGCGTCAAAAATGACGAGGCTGCGGATTAAACTAGAACAAAACCTGCAAAAACAAATACAATTCAGCCCCTGGTAATTTAAACAAAGATTGCAAACCCAACCGAGCTTGAAGAATTCTGGTAAGCGTTTTTGGAAAAGCGTTTTTGAGAAAAAGTCTTATTCGCTAGATCTTTTGTTGAAAGTTCCAAAATGAGCCTGTTGGCAGCGCAGCTCTCGAGATGAGAAGTGTGCCTGAACAACAAATTAGTGGCAGGACTTGACGTCCTACATGAGTTGATTAGAACGAATTCGGACTTCCTGGAGGCATTAGAGCCGTTTTTGAAATGATGTTTCTTTAATTGCAGATTCCAGGCAGGAAAAAAATGCTTCAAGCTTCTTCGGCGTCGACGACTAACAAACTTCTTCGTATATACAAAGATCAACGTCTTGCAATTTAGGACAGAATTTTTTCCAAATCAAACAATTTGTGCCCCCAAATGAATGCGACTGGATAAAAATCCTAATTGCAGCACTGCATTAAAATACAACTTCCATGTGAAAAATTTAATCAAAATAGCAGAACCACAAGAATAGGTTGTTCTAGTTTTTATTTGGTTCCAACGTTGTCTTCAAACCGCAAACTTGAATGGCAAAAAAAGTATGAAGAGCAAGGAATGGAGTAGCCGAGGTAATAATAGAAGACTTGAAAACGATTAGCATCCAAAAGAAATCGAAACTAATGTCAAGGGCTGTTGAATAATTGGACTGCAATTAACTCTTATGGAAATAAAAAAAATGATACTCCTTGAGCCAAAAGCACCAATTTCTTACTAGAGTTATTAATAAAAAAAAACAGAATATTTAGGTGTTTTCTTACCCGTTTAATGTCCAATTGAAAAATGAGCATCTGGAAAAAGTTGAAATCTGAAATTAACAACAATTCCCAATCGTTGCTGCAACCAAGATCGATAGAATACAATTAGATTCAAAAAAGACAGATTGTTTTTGATTATTTCGCGAACGCATCTGAGCACGATGTTCACAGTAGCCTATCAGTGATTACAGAAAAAACAATAATCTAGGTTCAGTTTGAAATTCCTTTGGGAAATAAGGAGTAGCTCTGACGCAGCATTTATTATTGCTCTGCTTGAATTTGCAGTACGTCCTCATCGCAACCAAGTTGAGAAAACAAATAACCAAAGAGCGTGTGATTAAGATAAATAATTGCAGTTTTTGGTCGGACTAAACTACAGTTTTTCAGTAGATGCAGAGCTCCCCTTGTAAACACAAAGTAAATTTGTCTAATCGAGCAGCTGTAAAATTGATTTTCCAGCGGAAACGCAAGAGTGAAAACATGTCACGATATGAAAAATCCAGTGGACAAAACAACGAGAGCAATTCTTATCGCGGAGCACAGGTGAAGTTGGCTCCATTGATTGAACTCACTCAATATAGAACAATTAATCATAAAAATTGGACTTGATGGACAGAACTTAACGGCTTCAGTGTTGAAATCATAGGCCCAAACGGAAAACTATTATGCAGTGGGAAAAAAATTTGCTACTATAACAGGCTAGTAAACACAATGGGATATATGCAGCTAGAAAAAAGGGAAATATAAACTGACCCCAATTGTACAAAATGTTGAAGGAAAAGTGAAACAAAGGCAACCCTCATGAATTTATTCTATCAAAAACAGTTTGCTGGAAAGATGAAGTTTCCGGGGCTGAAATGTAAAACTCATTAAAACTAAACATTACAGTTCTCCTCCTTTCATGACAAACTGAGAGTTATGCAGGCCGAATGCCGAATAGGAAAAAAGTTTTGACTTGAATGCCTTAAATCTAAACTTTTAATATTGAAACATTATAGTTAACGCATGTGATTTTTTCTAGCGAAGTCAACAAAAGAAAAAAAAACAAATTTAAGGCATTGAGCATAAAAAACTATTTCCAACAACAAATGTGGACTCATTGCACTCAAAATTTGTTATACTCATGGACAAACAGATTCATAGGTGCAGATTAGGCAGAGTACAGCGCCATTCTTGATAATTTTCCCTAAATTAAAAGCTTTAACACCTTAAAATGTTGTTTTGAATTTCTTTGTCCCTCAAATTTGGAAGACTGTGAGAAGTAACCAAAAGCGATGCTGTTGTTTTTTTTAAATGTCAGAGCAGTGCGCATATACGAATTTCACAACAGAAAGAAAGTTTCCTTATCATTAACATCTTATGAGCCAAGAGGTTATACGATTACAATTATTGGTGCAACGGAATAAACCTCACTGATGCTGAGCACGAACTTCAAATGAAGAGATAACAAAAATAGATGTTTGAGTTTTAAAAAAATCGTTTCACATCAAAAACTACTAATTGAATTACATAATGCCATGCCTCATTACAGCGCTCACAAGATCTGCCAATAAAAAGACTACGTGAAAAAATACAAAAAATCTAAAAAAAATTAACGGCAAAAACCCAATATCGAATTTTAAATGCGTCTACTAACAACGTCAAAATGCAATCAGATAAAACGCTAACTACTCAAAATAAGTTTTTCCTAATTATACAGCAGATGGACGTTTTACTTAATGAGAATAGCTAACAATTCGACAAAATGGGAAAAAATGAGGGTAAAATCAAATATCAATCAACGTTTTTTTAAAACAAACAATTTCAAAAGTCTAAAATATCTTTAGCTTAAAAGGAATTAGTCTTAATAAATTTACTAAAAAGTCATTATGAAATCAATGGGACCTGACTGTGGTCAGACTAAGCCATGAGAACGGACTAAAGACGCAGAAAATCTAAAAAAAAATACGAATAATTCGCAAAAACACAAATTGTTGAAGCCATTAAAATCATTAGCTATTATCCGAACATTATGATTTTTTATCAGTTTTTCTTTTTACTAATTCAGTTAAAATTCTAATGAACGAAGAAGCAAGTTCATTTGGGCCACATTTGAAAATCATTTTGATCTGCCATTACCTGAATCTGCTAAAAGAAGAGAAAAAGAAACACAATTACACCACTCACAAAGTAAATTTGAAAGCGTATCTTGTCCAACAAACAAAACATAAATTACGAGAAAATGTCAGCAGACATGTAAATTTTCGAGTTTCAAGGAATTGGATGGGACCTCTCAATGACGACAAAAGGTTACAAGTTGACGAAAAGATCAACAAAAACTGAAAAAGTTTAAAAAATATTTAAAAATGTATAATATCACAAACTTTAAGACTATTCGCTATAAACTGACTGCTTCGGTTAAATCAATCATTTAAAAGGCAATTACAAGTTTATGGGACCGGTCACCATTTTACGGCTACCTAGAGAAAAAAAAGCAAAAACAAAAGCAAATTAAAAAAAAAATTTGGAACAAAAGTGTCAAAGCCATTAGAGAATAAATTTTTCAGTAAAAATATTTAAATTTTTTCAACAGCAGTGGGATTACTTTTATTGTTACTAAAAGCAATGAAAATCAACAAATTTAATTAAATAAATTAAAACCACTAGTATGAAAGCCATTAAAATCAAAAGCTTTCAATGGTATTAAATCAACACGCTAAGTTCTTTCTCGATGGGAACGCAGTGATATTTTTCGTTCATAAGCCGTCGATAACTCATCACAACAAGTCGTATGGCAATGAAAAATTCAATAGGAACTTACAAATGTCATTGACAATGAAAACAACAACAAATACTGGCAAAATCCAAATATTCGGCGGAAAAGTACGAGAAAAAAGTTTCGAAGCCATTTAAACCAGAAGTTTTTCTCTAAAAAATTTTCTACGATCTATTGAGCAACTTTTCTACGACCACGGGAACTATCAATATTAGAATAAAGTTTTAAGATTTGAAAGGGAATTAATATTACCGGAAAAAATAATAAAAACTAAAAAAAATTATTAAAATTCGTGCATCGAAGTCAAAAATCATTAATCAGAAGATAACACCGCTAACCAGATAAATTTTTGTTGAAAACGAAGAGAAAAATGTTCATTCATTACTGAGACTGACTTACAGTTCACGAAAATAAGTTTAAGACTGATTAATATTCTAAAAAAACTTTTCAAAAAATTTTTTTTAAAGACTTAACAGCCATTAAATTCAATAGTTTTCAACGGAAGTCAATGAAGACGCTCAATCATGCCAGGATATAAATACAAAGACATTTGTTTGCGTAGTAATCAATAAGACATCACAATATGTCTGATGCTTTTTTAAAAAAAATACAATTAAAAACCAAAATTTCTCGTAGATAAGTGGGAGAAGAAAGTGTCAAAGCCATTTAAAGCATACGATTGTCACTGAAAACTTAAACTTTGGTCTATTGAACTTGTTTTCTAAGCCAATGGGAGCCATTATTTTTATGATAGCGGGATCAGATTTCAAAAGGAACCAATAATACGAAATGTCCAAAAAATAAAAAAAACTTGAAATCTTGTGGCATTGAAGTCATATCAATAGCTAGAAGATAAAAACGCCAACTAGATAAATTTGTGTTGTTGTAGAATGGAAAGTGGTTCTCTCATTACTGAGACTGACTTACAGTTCACAAAAATAAGTTAAAAATAAATTAAAATTAGGTAAAATTAAGAAAAAAATCGAAAATTTATTTTCAAAGTCTTAACATTCACTAGCTGACCACACAAAGCACTAGATAGGTTCACTTATTGCTCATCACGAAACCTATTGCGCTTTTAGTCAACGATTTATGCCATAGCATTCCAAAAATTTGGTAACATCTCAAAAAGGAAATCAAAGTCTCATTTAAAATTACGAAAACTGATATACTAGTCCAAAAAAAACATGAGCGCGTCCTTGGAAACGAATATTTTGTTCATTGGGCTTCATTTGATTGTAAATGAGGTTTGTTGTTAACCTTGATATGAAAAGTGACCAGACTCTAGGTGACTTGAGAAAACAAAAAAATGCAAAATGTTCTAAAGAAAAGAGGTCTCAAATTACCACTCACATTTTTCTACGATGAATATATCAAAATTCGTTATTCGGCTAACGTAATTTTGATTGCAATGGAAATTATAACTGGAGATGCTGGAGCCTATTTCATATAATAGGCAAACGAATTTAGTGGCAAAAATAGATAAGAGTTACAATAAAATGACATGTAAACAGGCCTACTTATACGCAATCAGTTTGTTCGTCATTTTTCAACATACAAGAATAGCCACTATTACGATAAAGTGAACATCAATGATGAGTTCAAACTCATACTCAAAACGGAACTCTTCCACTGTCCCCCAAATCTGCTAACTTCCGTACCTAAAACTAATCAAAGTGCTAATTTAACATGTAAATCACCTGACAGGAAGCATAACCAAAGCTACAAAAAATCATTGAAAAAATAAGAAATTGGATCTCTTAAATTGTCAAATTGTGCAACTGGATGCAAACTTTTTGAGATTTAAGCTAATTGTTACTGTGTCCTGTTTCCTTTAATTCAGTTTGATGGCTGTACAGCCGAAAATGACTTTGATTATATATATAAAAAAACAGAATTAAGATTGATATTCTGAAAAATTCTCACTGCGGCCCTCAGTTCTAAGGCATGGAAAAACCCCTTCCTTGTAGGAAGTACATGCTCCCACTTCTCAATTGCTCATATTAGTGTAGTATAATTTTACCAAGAGTGTTATTGAAAAAATGAGTGAAACTGCACAAATTTCCGCTATATTTGAATTTCCTAATTTTGTTTTTCTGGAAAAGTCTTTGATTGTAAAAAAAATCGGAGATAGAAACTAATTGCTTCAACAAAAAGATTGCTTTTTTTGGATTTTTAGGTTTTTGAGCAAAGAATGGTATTGAGTGGAAAAAAATCTAAACATTCAGTAATTGACTTAATTGTGTACCAAATAGCGTATCGGGGATATACACTTCAAAACATTTCACTATAAAATTGCCAGCCGGTTAGATTTTTAACCCATGAATAGAACTTGGCGATGTGAAGTTTTCCATGCCATACACTGGTGAACCGTCTGTACAAAATCATACACCAATATGTAGATAAAGGTTCGTTTCGTGGAATTATCGAGCAAATATTGGTGGAAAAACTTAGACATATATCCCGGCATCTTCGGAAATTTACATTTCCGTGTTTTCAAAATCGATGGTTTCTAATGCTTCAATAGTTGACTGCCAGGTATTCCAAACAGATTTAATTCTAAAGGCGTTTCAGAATCCAGTCTCATAACAGAAAAATGGGCATTGCAGTATTTTGACAGAAGACGTGAAAAAAAACTCCCTCTTTATGGTTGAATGATTCTTTGATTATTACATAGAGCAATAAAATTCGGATGCGTTCGGGGCAAAACTTGTTTTTTTTCGCAGAAGAGTCTTTTTGCCAGTGGTAAAAAATTGTAACTCTTAGCGGTGAAAAATCGAACAGATAAAATAGTCCCGGAAAAAACAGTCCCTGGCAAAATATTCCTAAGAAAGAAGACAAAAAAGACCCTGAAAAAATAGTCCGAGCTTAATATAGAATTAAACATATGCATTCCAACAAGAAAGTCATGTGCGTTCACACATGATGTTCCGACCCGCGCTCATCTACAATTTTGACTTAACTGTCTTTTGACTTACGTATTTGACAAAGAGATAATCAAAAATAGATGTTTGAGTTTTACAAAATGGTTACACAACCAAGATGATCATTGAATTAAAAAATTTCATGCCTCATTACATTAAGATTTGCCATTAAGAAGGCTACAAGATAAAAATACAACAACAGCAACAACAAAAAGCAGCAAAAATAAAATTTCACGGCAAAAACTAAAAATCTTAATTTAAAGGCACTTAGTAACAACGTCAAATTACAATAAGACAAAATCCTAACTACACAAATTTCTTTCTTCGAACTGCACATCAATGGGACTAATGAAAATAGGCAAAAAAGTTGGCAAAAAGAAGAAATAATGATGCGAAACTCAAAAATCAATCAACATTTTTTCATTCAAATGATTTCAAAAGCCTTAAAAATAATTAGCTTTTAACAAAATAATTCTTGGTAAATTCACTAACAAGTCAAAATAAAACCAATAACACCTTTCAATGGTTCTACATAGCCATAGAAATGGACTAAAGATAAAAAAACTAAAAAAAATTACGAGCAAAAAATTACAAATATTGCGAAAACACAAATTAGTGAAGCATTAATATCAATAGCTATTATCTGAATATTATGTTATTTTTTTCAATTTTTATTTGTACTAATTTAGCTAACATTATACTGAATGAATAAATGGGTTCCTTTGGGCCACATTTGAAAACTATTGGGATCTGTTATTACGCGATTGTGCTAAAGGAAGAGAAAAAGAAACAAAAACACAACACTCACATAACTTTTAGAAAAACGCATATTGGCCAACAAACAAATCATCAATTACGTCATAATATCAGTAAGTATGCTAGTTTTTGAAATACACGGAAATGTATGAGACCTTTCATTAATGAGATTAAGTTACAAATTGATGAAAAGAACAACAAAAACCGAAAAAATATAAAAACTCTTAAAAATTTTTAAAAATGTATGATATCATAAACTTTAAGACTCTTGGCAGTAAACTGAACGCTTTGGTTGAAACATCTATACTGCTGGTCCGTACTTTAGATACTTAAACGACGGGGTTAATCGCGGGACCACATGTATAACTTGAGAGTTCAACCCCTAGTTCTACTCTTGGTATATAGTTAAGTATTAAAGAAAGTTAAATGCAAATATGAATTAATAAGTTATGTTAAACAGCATCAAATATGAACCGAGCATGAAGGGATAGAATAGTTAAGATTATTAAGACTGAGAAAGCACAAGTTAGCTCAGGTTGAAATATTCTAAGTTAACTTGTAACTTAGATAAAATTTAAGAGATGTTAATTTATAACTTAGAGAAGTTAAGCTGAACTTACCTGATTTCCAAATTTGTGCTAAGTTAATATTTTATGACTTAGAGAGTTCTTAGTTAAGAACAAGTCACAAAATATTCTAAGTTAGAAAAATATCTCAAGTAAGCTGAGATTGAGCAAGGGAGCAATACGGGAGTATGATTTTAAATCAGAAGTTATCAGGGACCAAAAAGTGCTGGTAGTTGAGCGTGCAAGCTCCTTTTATACTTGCGGACACGTGGTTCTCTAGTATCCTATTGGATAGAGATAACAGTGTCGACAAAGTTACCAAGGTTAACTTGGTGTTATCTGTGTGGCGTGATAATATCACGTCATAGTATTCTCAGTTTTAGTTAGTGATCTTAAAATAGTAGCTTATTCAAAACTACTTAGTAATTTGTTCACACGTTAAAATGGACTTTGTCCAATTCAAGTTTATGCCTCACGCACTATAACGTAAATTCTCAAAATAGCACTAAGATTATCAAATAGTGTTACTGAGTGTAGCACACTTCAGTACATCCCATCCCGGTCCATAGGTATTAAATCAAAACATCAAATTTTACATAATCGAATAAATTATTTAGCTTAATTTTATAATAATTAAGCATTTGAAGTTTGTGAGGTAGATTACTTGGTTAAAGTTCTAAAAGTCATCGTATCTTCTTGTTTCTGAGTTCTCTCTTGAAGAAGGGTTGACGATGTCCTAAGATACAAGGCTGTACAAAATAATAGATCCAATTTTTTTGGATGGCCGTTATAATAGACCTTTTGAAGTTTTTCCATAAGATTGTGCTGTCAATACATCTGACGTTGAATAATAGAATAATATAAGTTGAAGAATATACTGGTTAAGTTAATGGTCTATAATGACAAGCGAGGTAAATGAATAGGGAAATTAAAATGACTGCGCACAACACCATAAGGGCTAGTGTTGTTGAAATAACTCCCCAAACAAAGAATTCCGTTTCGTAATTCATCTTTATTTGAGTCTTGTTGAAGAATAAATCAATTGAAGTAAGCTTTGTAGCTATAGTTTAAGGAATTAATATTTAGGCTTGGTTGATCATTATGAATTAGCTTCAAGAAATAATTAATCTTGCTTTTTGTCATTAGTTCAAAACAAATAACAATTTCTTTTTGTTCAAAGTCTTCAAGGAATAAAATAACTTCGCATTGAAATTCAGAATAATATAATTCGGAGATTCTGAAAACTTTATCGTTAAAAATAATCTGTTTAGAAAAGTTAACCCATGCGGATTCAACATGATCAGAGAATTGACAATAGTCTTTAAACCATTCGATATCAACACCTCCTTCAAAATATGTGTTCATAATGTAGTAGTTTAATTTTTTTGTCAATGGGGAGAATGGAAGACCAATTAATCTTTGAAAGGAATTGACAGGAAGATCCAAATAGTACTTAAACTATATATGGCGGATGGCGATGAATGCAAACCTGTTAACGAAAGGTTGTAACATTTCTATATCCGTGATCACCAAATTTTGAAGACTAACATTTTAATTGATGTTAAGAATTTCTTCTGTATGAATAAGCTTTAGAATTTCAAATAAATCGTACTCAAGAACTTGATGAAAATAAACTACAATTTCATTAGAATTGTTATCTTGTAAGAATAAGATAATCTCTTGTAACTCAAATGTCCAATGAACTGACAATGGCGTATAGAATTTATTTCCAACTAAGGATGTTTTCGAAGTTTTAATAACTTGCGATTGAATACATTCAGCGAGATCGCAATATGTTTTGAAATACTTAACGTCTACTGAAATGTTGTAAGACATCAAATAAATTACGGAATTCGATGGAACAATCGAATGATGTCATAAGCAAGATAAATCGGTAAAGAATAGATTTTATTAGAGAAGCGAGAACAAATCAAATCTGCAATCTAAAGATAGGAATGGACTCATTGTTCACCATAAATTGCGCTAAGTGTAATCATTGAAGATAGTTTCAATGTGGATTACTTTACTTGATGTGAGTAATGGAATCAAAGAGAGTAAGGTAATCGAAATGGCTAATAATTAGGCGTTTAAACTAACGAATAATTTTCCTCACCGCGGGAGAAAGAAGAAGAAGTAATGAAGGAAGTACTGAACATCAACAACCACAAATTTATCTATTCCATTCCGTGAGTGCTCAACGTGATGAGCGGAGGATGTGGAGTTGATGCTTCAGATTTGCGATCTCCAGTTGGAGCTCAGTAATCCGTTGTTCGAGCTGTTGAGAGCGTTGTCTTTCTGTCAGAAAGTTTTGCTGTACCTGATAAGTGAAGGTATCAAGCTGAGGAGTGAGGTTTGCTGTAATATTATCAAACGGGACTTGTATTGTTTGTCCTTGTAGGTTGTGATTAGTTAGTAGATAAGAATTTTTGTTCGACAAATAACCAATGAGATTGAATCTATTGATGTTGGGTTGCAACTGGTAGATTAAATTTGTATCGTAGTTCGGGTGTCCATTAAAACCGGGGGTTTTAGCTTGTATCTCAGCTTGATGTTGTTTTTGTAGGCGGTCTTGCAAGGGGGTAGTTGTGTAATGATGAAGATTAAGAAAGTTTGGTCGTGACGATTGAGTAGTTGTAGTGTTTGCTAAGACGTTGGGTACCGTACTGTTTGTCTTGGGTATATTTACTTCTAGCGGTGTCGCTGGGTTGAATGTCTCTCTAATGAAGTGTTTACGTGGTTGTTTCTTTGCAATTGTATCTGCAGTTTTAGTTCTCTTCTTGGATGATGTAACCGTCGTTGATGAATTTGCACTAGTTGCTTGAGTTTGTACTGCTGAAATCTTGATAGCTGAGAGAAAAGTTGTAAATGGGGTAACGTGAGTTGTGGGTTGTACTAGTCTGTCGAGTTGTTTAACTCCAGATTCAGGTTTAGAAGTTGATTGTGTATTGTATTCGGGCCAACCACTTGAAGGTTCCTTCTGAAAGACTGGTATCAGTTTGTTAGGGATTGAAGAAAGTTCCTGAAATATCAAGTATTCTCTACTCTTATTCTATTCTAAGAGTATATTTTTTGAAGTTATTTTGCTAGTATTCTCTTTTTCTTATTTTTTTTGTATTCTCTTTCAAAGTAAATCAGTAGTAATTTTGAAGTCAGTCTGTATTATCATCATATAGTTTGATGATATTAAAGTAATAGAGGAATTAATCCTATACTGGAGACGTAGGAACCTTGTGATCCTTTCTATTTTCGTCTTTATTATTCTCATCATGTAGGTTTGGGTAACCACTTTTATTCTCAAATCTTAAAGCTTGTAAGCCTATATTCTCTGCATAAGGTGGAGTTTGAATAACTCGTTCTCTAATTTTATTATTTTCGGTTTTTGGAACTTGCATTGTCCGTTCTCTATTTTCATCAGTGGTATTATTATCAGAATTAGTTGCTTGATAGATAGAAGTCAAAATTGGAACTGACATTAAGTCAAATGTGGCAGCAAAGAGTGCCTTACCAAAGTGAATAGATGCGTCTGTAATTTTGTTAATTTGCATTGCCCGAATTAAGCATAAGACTATGTCGATGAGTAGCTTAATAAATAAGAAAGCGGCAAAGAATATTCCGCATCGCTAAATTATGTATTGTATTTTACCAAAGGTTTCAACAAATTGATTATTAAAGAAGTCCGGTGAAATGAATGAATCTAGATAAATAGTTCTAGAGTTATAATAATTCGTGCCTGAAATATTTGAAAATGATTCTCTGCTATCTATTAATGACTTAGTAAAGTGTTTGAGAACTCCTTTCATATTGGAGTTGAAAGTTTTTGAATTCCAGAATGACATCATTTCTTTATATGTGTAGATAGAAGCATAAATACTTGCAGTAATAACATTCGCAATTTGTTGAATAACTATGTGTGGTTTGAAGAGTGCAGGTCCTCTTACTTTTGTGATTTGTGGGGTTAGCTCAACCCATGAATTGTCATCGTCAACATCTAGTTGAAATAAGTTTGAATGTTTATCAGAGCACAATTGTTCTTCGGCTTCAATGAAGGTTTGTCTAGAAATGGGATCAACAAAATGATTTTCATCTTCATAAAGAATTGGTATTCGATTATAGCACTTATTAAGAATCTGTAAGGGTGAGTGAAATTCAGGACAATTATATAGCCAGGCAACATTGCCATTTGTTTTGAGAAACATAGATCTGTTTCTTGTTAAGGTATATCCAGCTAAACGCGGGTTTTCATGAGAAATCATTAAAGTGTTAAGAATAGTTGAGCGCTCAAATTCACACTCATTTCTTAATAGCTCTAGAGTAGAAGTTTGAAGTTGCCGAAGATTATTAAAGTGCGAATAGTCAATTTTTGTTCCAAGATGTGCTTCGAAATCAATATTCTCATAAACTTGAGAATATGTTGTATCAACTGTTTTGTTGTCACTGGAATAGAATTTATTTTTCAGAGTTATAGCACCAGTATCGGGTTTAAATTTGTGAATGGGTTCTCCAGTGTTCATATCAAATCCGTCACGAAGACTAATGTATAGAGAATCATATGGCGTAGGATATACTATTCGTGGATGACTACATAAAGACTGTGGTTTATTCTAAACTTGGAACATAAAGCTTTGTAAGTCGAAATCTGACTGAGCTGAAGTAAATTTTGGATCCTTTACTATGTAGTATTTGTCATTAGCTTTAATCATTTGAGCGTCAAAAGTGCGATTTATAGTGAAAAGACAATTATTGGGTTCATCCCAAGTGTATGCAAATGGATCAGTAGATGTAGAATCGCAGCCTCCGGCTGATAAAGGACAAGGTAGAGGTATATTTTGCCAGTTATTATTTATGCCATCTCTAAGGTTTACATTCAGGCTAACATTTTGCATATATGTTTCATAAGTGTAATGTGTAATCCAACCTCGGGAGTTACATTCATTGTTTCCAGTTCCAACATCGCCTGAGTTAAAGTTTGAGAACAAAGATTTGTCAAAATCGAATTCTACTGAATTAGAAGAAGGGGAAAGCTTTATCTTTTTTCTTTCCTTTGCAAGTTTGCATTTCTGAGCATCAAGCTTAACTGAAGTAGTAATAGTATTATGTCTGGCATCTATGCCGCTAGAGTCAAAAGAATCGCAAAACCAACGTAATTGCTGTTGGGTTGCTTTACACATAGTTGCTTCTAGCTTAACTTTATAATTTCTTTGGTAGAGAGTGACTCGTGCTTGATTAGTGCTAATTTTATCGGGGCGAATTTCGCAGGGTGCTACTTTGTTGAGAGAATACATCTGGTTTGAGATCATTTTTGAACAATCAAAGTGGTTAACATGAAGGTTAGGAGCTGTGTTTTCATAGATACTCATCTTTTCAATTGGTCTGGCGTCAGTGAAAGACGTTAAGAGTAATAATGCAAGAAATATAACAAAGATCAAATATTTTGCAGAGCAAGCAGTTATAACACAGAGAAGTGCGAGAGGTATTATAGCAATAATCTTAAGAAACTGAACAGAACGAATTTGGTTTCCTATGTAGGTTAAAAATATTCTACTTTTGAAAAAAACGCTTTCTTATCAGTAAGTTTTTCTTTAAAGAACTGGTCTTTAATCAGTGATAGTGGCATATGGACGTTGCGTTTTGACCAAATTAATAGCTTTTCAGGAGGCTCTAGTAATTTAAGGTACGGAATTTCTTCAGGTAGACAATTATTTCTATTTACGACACATTCTATGAAGTGTGGGTGAGAATCGTTATATTCAACTAGGAATTTTAATTCTGCAATACGTTGAGCAATTTCAGATTCAATATCAGTTGCTACAGGTAGGAAGAGAGTTAAGCAAAGTAATGTAAAAATAAGCATTTTGTAACTTACGTTTATTACTTTGTCTATTGCTGGTGATTTCTTGATTTCGCCGTCTTCCATTTAATAAACGAAGACAGTATAAGGTGAGTCTAACAAATTCAAGTTAATATTATCCGTGAAAGTAATCTGATATTTTAGCTCGTGAACGTGAGCGGAATTATAGGGTGCCCAAAATATGACAAATTTTGCGTTATTTTCTGATGTAACGAAGAATGCAACTGTTCTCTGTTGATTAGAAACAAAACACTTGTCAAGTGTTACAGTTTTATTTCCGAATTTCAATATTTTCTATAAGAGGAATATTTTAATGTACGATAGCGGGTCGAATGCAAGGGCAGTAAGAACTTGTGTTTCAAGGGAAGGTGGTAACATAGATTAAGGGTCCACAGTAAAGGGAGCTTCGATGATATCAAGATCTATTTCGTCTCTGTTGTTCAATTGGAAATGAAAGCGTTCAATATGTTCTGGTTTGTTAGGGGTCCAACAAACAATTATTTCTAAGTTTACAAACTGGTCTTTAACGAAGAAAATAACAATGTTTTCTTTGTATGAAATATATGATCGATCAATTTTTGCTGACTTGTTATTATATTTCAGGATTTTATGTGGGATGTTATAAGGACTGTAAGAAGTTGAGAAAATTGTTCTTGAAGCTATTACCCAATAGTCGTTTAGCGGAATATTCATTGATCAGTTGGTGGTTCTAAAACCAAACAAGGGACATTTAAAATGTCTAAGTCAACTAGGCTTGAAGAATGAATTTGAAGTAATAAACTGTTAAGTTGTTGAGGGTTATATTTTCCCCAGAAGACAGCAATAGGGTCTTCTTTAGAGTTAGTAGCGAAAAATACTACAGTTCTAACTTTGTTAGAAATTTGACAACTGGTTAAGGTGTTAAACTCACTATTGAATTTCAACTTTTGATTTTCCTTAATAGAAACCTTCACAAGTGTATCAGGGTTGATAGAAAGAGAAACAAGAAAACCATTTTGGTCGAATGAGACTTCGGTCATAAATTAGAATTGATCAGCTTTAAGGGGGTTCTAATTGTGTTATTCAATGTGTTTAGTGGTTATGAATGTGTTCAATATGAGTAGTGTTTGTTAGAATTTAGAGACTTTCCAAATTGTCAGTCTTGTACTATGTTCGATCTGAAGGGTTATGTACTCCTTCTACAGTAACTGATTGAGAATTGAATTAAGAATTAATATTGAACTGAGATACCTGATATATGTGTTGTGGAGATGTTTTGTGACAAGTATTTGCAGGTCACAAATTGAGATGCATGAAATTTTACTAAGTTTTCTAAGTTTATCAGTTGAAAGGGGCAAAATGTGGAAGATATAATTTGGGACAGAGAGAAGGAGAGAGAGAGAGAGAGAGAGAGAGAGAGAGAGAGTTAGAGCTGAATTTAAGAGCGAAAGAAGTAATTGATTTCAGAAGGTAACTCAGAAAAGTGATTTTAAATTTGGGTAAGGCTCTTAAATAGTGGTTTTCAGGGTTAAGTTACCAGAATATGTGTGCTCAAATCTGATTGGTTGATCGTTAGCCTTGACTAGTGCCATGTGGCATAGTGTTTAACTGGTCATATGTCAAGAATATTATGACAGAATTGCAAAGTCCAACATTCAGATTTTAGTAGTTTATATATTCTCCATGATCAAACTTTTTGTCTAACAATATGTACTTGTGTTGTGAACTTGAGAATTTCTATACGGTGCGCTAAGGTACTAATGCTTATGGATAGATTAATACCTCACTCAAGATTTTGGTACATGTTAAGGTTTCTCTGCGACTTATGAAACTTAAGCGATTAAAATAGCGATTTGTCATATTTTTCGTGCGTTTAAGTTGCGATTTCTCAACTTCGGTGGTGAAATTAGAAATTCTGTCTCTAACGTTTTATTTGTAAGGTAATAGATTGTTATTGGACGAAGACTCATTTTTCTGGACGAATTGGTTGATTAGGGGGGCGGTTTTGAAATTAAAATTTCTTAAACTCTGAATTTTCTAATTTTTGCACTTTTCTATCCGATTTTTCTTGAGTTGCGTAATGAAACTGAAAATTCTACTCCTAACGTTTTGTTTGCCTATTTTTTCTGTAGTGTTTGACAGAGTTTGGTGTTTCTGTGACAATTCGTTATTATGGGGGGCGGTTTTAAACATTGGTACATATATTTGGTTTTTTAACGACTTTTTCGTCATAAATCCGTTTATATCTCTGTTATGGGAACGAAAATAGAAAATATCTCGAAATTGAGCTCTTGCAAATAGATTTTAGTTTGCAAATACGAAAACTAGAGCAAAATCGGTTTTGTAGATAAAAAACGCTAACGCAAACAAAACTAAAATTTTGAAATTTTTGGAATTTCTCTGCGATATATTTAATTTATGGGTTGTAAACTTTTGTGAACTATTAAAGCAAGCATGCGTTTGTGCAACCATCAAGTTATAGCTCTTCCTGACAAATGTATAAGGTTTGCGCTTAGGCGACATAATTCTTACGTAGAAAATTTAAATTTGCGGTTAGTTATTTGTTCTTAAGTGCTCTAATGTTTATTTTAAACATTCCTTGGGTCCTTAAACTAGTAAAGTTAGTTCTATTTGTTGACTGTGTGGGTTGCTTAAATTCGCGTTTCCTGACTAATTGCAATTTAGTATGTTTAAATAGTTTGCAAGGGACAAATTTCTGTACTTAAGGTATTCAACTTAGATAAGGTAATTGCTTATGGGGGAATAACTTGTACTTAGTTTTGTTTTGGGTAACATGTGTTTTCAGCGTTAGTTTGCAATAAAAGGTATGCGTAAATTGTGAAAGTGTATGAGTTTTGAACATGTATAGAAGTTTATGTGTGTGTAACAGCTTGCAATGGTGATTAATTGCGTACTTTATGTAAGATTTGTGTTGAGCGGGCTATTTGCTTTTTGTCTTAAACGTTCATACTGTACAGTTGGATCTCTTACTCAAATCTTTAAACTTTCTCTGATTTCTCTAACCTTCTAATTCTTCATTTTTATCTTTCTTCCTTTAATCCTTAAACTTTTATTTTCTTTATCTTAGTACCTTCTTTTAATTTGTATCTTCTTTGTTCCTGACTTTAATTTTGTTATATATATTCTTATTTAGAAATGAGTTGTTATCCTTTTGACTATACGTGCCCTAATGATGAGATGAAGGAGGAGTTGGAGACTGCGAACTATCAACTAACTGTTGATGGATTGGAGTTTACTCCAATCATTGGTCGTAAGAAAACGGTGCGCCGTTATGCTTATAAGGCGTTCCTTAAAACAGGGGTATTTGGCTTAGATGCCCTTAGCTTTTTATTTTTCATGTCCACGGCATATTGTTATCCACATCTTGCGTTATGGGACGAGGAAGTCTTAGGAATCTGTCGAGTGAGCAACAGATTCAATCCGTGGTCCATGAGGGAAGCAAGATGTGTTTCAAAGTGGACCACTGAACTAATCGAATTCTTCTTAGGAAAGGATGTAAGTTTACACCGAATAAAATTATCTTGTTTTATTAGGGTTGTCACGGGGTGATAAGGGAGAGAAAAAGGGTGGGGATAGGCGTTACATAAAGAAATCGTGAATTAGAATGTTAAGGAGGCAATAATTTTAGTTCTTCAAACGATTCCTGAAGATGGGGGTGTCCTTAACAGAACAACAAGAGGACGAAGAACTTGACAAATTGGAACAAAGAGTTTGGGCCCTATCTCAGGCGTGGTGGTGTCCCAAGACTGGGCCAACACTACAGAGGTTTTATAAAATGTTGAGGGAACTCAACTATAAGGAATGCCTGGTATTTGAGGAGAAGACGTTGGTGGCTGCCATCGTGAGGAGTCTCTTAGAGCCTCATATGTAGGTTAGAAGGGGAGAAGGGAAGAAAAGAGAGAGAGAAAAAGAAAATTTAGTGTATTCTTGGTATTTTGTGCGCTAGTATTATTGGTTTGCGCTTTTGCTATTTCTGTAGATATTAACTTTTGTCATTTTTATGGTTTTTGCGCGTATATAACGCTTTTATTATAAAGATATTATTTAAAAGAGATTTTGTGTCTCTATTTCTTTTTGAGTTTTTGTATCAAGTCAGAAGGAATAGGTTCACCAAAGAATGTAGGTGCTTTTCTATTACGCTGCGGTCTACTCAATACTTCATTTGCGTCAGGTAAATTAGATATATTAGGGGATGCTGTAGGTGTAGAATTATGAGGTGATGATATGGGGCTATTATGCGATGCTTGGGGGAATAATTTGCGTGTAGCTTTAAATTTACTAGTATTATTAGGTGGGGTAGAAAAATTTTCTTGCTGTGGGCTATTAGGTGAATACATATTTTGCATAGGGTAGGGGGTTGAAATGCGTGGGGGTAGAAAATTAGAAGAGCTTGTGCCTTGTATATGCCTAGTATTATCTGCTCGTGTTTGTAGCGATTCTAAGCCTGAGTCCTTTGTTGGGGTAGCCTCAACATTATAAGGTGGCTGTAGCGTAGTATTAGGATTTATAGTAGGTTGTGTTTCTACTGACGGCCACTGCGAAAGAGCAATATGTTGTGCGCCTCTATAAGCATTAGATTTGGATATATTATGCTTATTATATTGAGTATAATAATCATGCGTATCGTCTGGGACTACATAGTTCTCAACCAACTCTTGTATTTTTTCTTCTTTGGGGTAATAAGGTACTATATGATTTCTATGCACGGTTTTCTTCTCATTTGTTTTATCATGTTGTATCTCATATGTAGTATTAGTTAGCATTCGTTGCACAGTGTAAGGGCCTGAGCGTAGCTCCTGTAGCTTTTTAGACTTTAATAGTCCTTTAGAGTGATTTTCTAGTAGTACTTTTTTACCTTCAGGTATAGGCTTTCCGAGTTTAAATCTATTTCTATACTTGTGCGCTTTATTCGTAGTTTGTCTACATTTGGTGTGAGTATTCGAGTATATTGTTTTAAATGTATTCTCTCGCTTTAACCTTTCGTTAGATAATCTGTTTTGTAATAATTTCTCTATCTTTTTGTTATTACAAGTTTCTTCACTATGTGAGTGTGGCGGTAGATTATTACAATACTCTGATGTGCATTTCTTTTGATTATCTCGTAGTAGTCCTAACTTTAGTGATAAGGGTATTTGTGGTTTCGTTCCGAATAGTATTTCATAAGGGGTATATCCCGTACTGTAATTTACTGCAGTATTGTGTGAGAATGCAAACTTACTAGTGTACTCGGACCAATTAGATCCACTTTTACTAATAAAATGTCTTAGGTAATTAGTCAAATGTTTATTTTGTACTTCTACTTTGCCGTTAGTCCACGGTGAATATGCAGTTCAGGGGCATAGTGTAATTCCCATTTCATTTGTGTAGTGAACGAAATCATTACTAATTAAAGCCTTGCCGTTATCATGTACTATTTGTTGCGGTATACCAAATGTAGTTATAAATTTCTCTAGTTGATTTACTGTTTCGAGAGCTTCAGCATTCTTGCTAGGGTATACTTGTATAAATCCAGAGAAAGCGTCTACTACAACAAGGCAAAATCTATTTCCTTTTTTAAGTGGTCGTAGTGGACCTTTGTGATCAATATGAAGTGTATGTAGGGGTATAGCTTCTAATTGTCCCCATGGTTCTAAGGGTGCCTCGTTCAAGTCTTTGCGTGCTGACTTATTAGTTTGGCAACATAAGCAATCTAACATTAACATTTCAATCCATTTAAACATACCGGGCCAATAGAAATATCGCTTAACTCTATTGTAAGTTGTGCTTTCTGCTCTATGACCACTAAGTTCTTGCGTATGTGCGACTTCGAATATCTTTATAAATAGCGAAAGTGGTGCACATATCCTAACGTCAAAAGAGCCGTCCTCACAAGGTTCGGAATAACAGAGTAAATCATATTGACTTTCTAGAAACAACAAGTTGAAATTATTTCTATAGGTTTGTAGTGCTTTAGATTGTTTAATAATGTAGTCCTTTTCTGGAGCTTTGCCTACTTTTAACCAATCTCTAACTTTATCTATCACGGAGTCGTTTACTTGTTCTTCAAGAATATTATCAGTGTCAAGATTGGCGTTTTTTTGCAAAATCTGTAACTTTAGCTATTAAATCTAATGTATCTGTGTGGACATCCTTTTCTGAGATGTTTTGAAAGGCTTCTGGTTCAATAAGCTTCTTAAATTTTGTCCGTCTGATATAGTCGGCTTTAGCAGATTCTAATTGTTCAATAAGTGAATTTTCAATATTTACTTCTACTAGATCTAACCAATCTTGGTCATCATAACCTTCTCAGTCATCACTTATTTCAGCTATTTCTTCTATCTCGGAATAGTAGTGATTATCATAATCGCTAGTTAGTTCTGAAGTCAATTTTTTTATTTGATTTATTTGTGTGCCGTAGCGAAAACAATCAGAGAAACTGTGTATAGCATTACAGTGTTCATTTATGAAGTCTGGTGCATCATCTACGCTAAAGTCACCTTCATCATTTGTATTAATAAGTTTCTTTCTTTCGCCTTTGACTTGAGCAATAATTGGATAACAGTCGTTAGCTGATGCGTCCTTATCGTCTTGATGCAATACAGAGTAGTTAACTTCTTTTCCGTTAATATGAAACTTTATATCTTTAGGTATCACTTCGTGTTCTAGTTGATAAAGTTTAGCATCTGCTAAAGAAACGTTTCGGCTAAGAATGTCAGGGAACGCTAAGTTTTTGCCTTCAGTGTATATAATTTGCAAGTTTTGGAACTTAGTTATTACAACTTGATACTTAAGGAAACGATGTGACATTTGTCCTCGTCGTGACCAAAGAAATAGAATTGGTCTGTAATCACAATATAGGTAAATTGGGAAAGGGGATCCAATAACATAAAATTCATAAGTTTGTAATGCAGATATTATTCCGCATAGCTCTCTATGTTGAGGGGACATCTTTTGTTCAGCTTTATCAAATACTCTCGAGTTTGCTGAAATCATACGTTTTCTATCAGGAAAATCTTGTATAAGAACACAACCTGTTCCTAAATTAGATGAATCAGCATGTATATGAAAGGGATAGTCATTAGAAGGAAAAGCGTTAGAAATATCGTGACAGAATCTTTGTTTAAGGTCTGTGAATACCTTTTCGTGTTCTGGTAACCACTTGAATAATGTTGTATCTTTAGTTAAGTTATATAGAGGTTTTGCATCAATGTGAAAGTTCAAAATATAGGCATGATAGAAACCCATCATTCCTCAAACTCTTAAAACTTCTGTTTTCGATTCTGGCGTTTTTAGGTTTCTAATATCATCTATGCGCGAAGCAATAGGCGATAGTCCGTTCTTAGATATAACATGTCCTAGAAATCTTACTTTTTGTAAGAAAAACATTGTTTTATCGGGGGCTGCTTTAAGGTTTGCTTTTCGAAGCAAAGAGTGATACTCTTTTACTATTGTGAACATTTCTTGTTTATCTTTAGCTTGTAATAAAGTATCGTCTATATATGTTATGGCTTGTTTACGTTTTATAAGGGGTCCAAATGCATAACGCATTAGTTTGCTAAAGAAACTGGGTAATGGCTTAAGACCATAAAATCCTACTTGATAGGTGTACTGTCTGCCTCCTACAATGAAACTTGTAACCTTCTGTGTATCTTCAGTTAGGGGTACTTGATTATAAGCCGATGATAAATCACTACTTGTAAATATAGTTCCAGTTATTCTTGTCATTAGAACATTTAGTGGTTCGAGCGGCCAACTAGAATTACTTGTATCAGTTATAGAGTTTAGGTATCTAGCATCAATGACTAGTTTTACATAATCCTTCTTAGGTAATATGATGACGGGATTGACAAACCAACTATTCATATCATCGTTCTCATTGAGCTCTCTGATTATCCCTGCTTGAATTAATTCATCCATTAGTCTTTCTAATTTATCTCTGAGATGAATGGGTATTTTGCTTGGTCGTTGCTTTTTAAAGGTTGCGTCTTTCTTCAAGGGTAAATGGAACTTATGTTTAGTTCTGCCAATATCATACTTATGATGTGAATAGACATCATTATCCTGAAGTATTATTTCTATCAACTCAAACAATTCATCATCAGTCAAATCACTTTGCGTGAAATCAAAGTTATCTAAGAACCTTTCTAGATACTCTATGTCTTGAACTGTATTTCTATTTTGCTTAATTACAAAATCACTAACTGCTTTATTTATGATTCGGTTGCTTTGTAGTTTATCTCTAAACTTAGGAAACTGTTCGTTGACTTTAGGTCTTCATAACTCTTTTGCTTCGGTAGAGAAGTCTGTGGCTAGTTCTCTCTCATCTTCTTTGCATTTTTCTATAAACTCATTTTCAATAATTTCGAGCACCTCTTCCTGTTCTAGTGTATTAGTTTCTACTTTCTGTAGTTTATCAATATCATCCTTGCTTGTAAACACATAGATAGTTATTCCTGAATTCTTAAAGATTTGTTCAATTAGAGAAGATATCTCTCTCCAATCCATCCCGTCTAAACCACAAGCTATTTTTGGCATCGCTATACAGCGTAAATTTAGTCCTAGTGCATGATCTCTCATAGCAAGTAGTGTTGTTTTGATTATGTCAATTGTTGGCTTTTCATAATGATTAGCCTTAGTGATGAGATTATATACTAAGTTATTATCTGCTCTGAAAGTTATTATGTCACCTATATCACAGTTTCTACTTTTACAGTAGTCCTTTAATAAGGGTATTCTTTTGGAAATTGTGTTAGCAAAACATTTTCTCATTTCTGCATCTGAGGATATCGTGTGCGCTATAGGCATATTAGAGTCAAATATAGATTGGGTACGAAAATCCATATATATCTAATGCAGGAATTAGTTTGGATTTGCTGTCCTTCTTGTAAATTTTTTACTACTGTGTTCAGTATGAAGCAACTGTTATAGTCCTCACTTTCGTTTAGTATTGTACTTGTAAATTCGGCACAATTTTTGATATTGTATCTTTGTATAGGTTTGTCAGTTATATCACACATAGCATAACCTATTATTCCTCTATTTATCTGTATTGGGTGATTCTTTTGATTCTCCATAAATATGGGTAGAAATTCTTCAGGTTGTGGACAAAGTGTGTTCACAAAGACTAGGTCAGTTTTTGCAACGTTAATATGGGGCATGAAATATGTTCCTGATGGAAATAAGGCTTGACTGGGGTGCTTTTGCTTGTGCAATTGTGTACTTTTCTGTTGTAGAAAGATTGGTTGAGCTATGTTTAAAGCAGTCATCTCAGTTATGTATGGGTAATCTTTCTCATTGTTGAGTGAGCCGTAGCAAATTAGGTTTCTCTCAGTTTTTAATTCTACTGCGGGGATATCGAAGTGAAGTTCTTTTAAAAACAAATGACAAAAATCAATACCTATTATGTTCTGTCTCTGTTCTCTAGTAACGAATACTTTATGGGGGACTGTATATTTACCGTCGGTTTCGAAGCTAGATTGAATACTTGTGTAGCCAAGCATTCTGATTGATGAACCAGTATATGTCTTTGAATCACAATTTGTATTTTGTAAATGCAAATTTTCTCCAAGGTTTACTAGAGCAAGGTATGTAGGATGGTTGATGATAGTGCAAGTTGATCCTGGATCAATCATGAACTCTACTTCTAAACCACTATTATTTTTAATGTCTCCGGTGGCAAAGTGATATAAATTGAGATAAATTCTTGACTTAGTACTACTTTCTTTAGTAGCGTTCGGAGACTTCAAAAGTTTAAAGGAAAGAAGTCCGTTATAGCATTTACGTAGTCATCGTCGCCTTCAACTAAACTTATTTGATTTGGTTGTTGTTGAATATTGTTGGGTTTTGATTGTCTTTGTTGTAGATTGTTATTTCTACTTGGTGTATAGAAGCTAGCACTTTGTTGTGGCTGTTGCTGTTGTTGTGGAGATGGTGATTGTTGATCGAGATTTGGTTCATTATTTCTATAGGTGTTTTGCTGAGGGAAGGTTTGTTCGTATGGTTGAGTGAATCTATTGCCATAACTGCTAAAAGATGTATTTTGTTGTTGATAGTTAGGCTTGTTGAACCTAGGATTATAGTTTGAGTAGCCACCTCTTGGTTGATAGCCTTGGTTTCTAGGACCATTGAATCTTGTATTGCCTCGGTTATTCTTTCTGTAATCATTAGAGAATGTTATATTTGGCCTTCATGGTTCAACAAGTTCCTTTCTCAATTTGTTAACGCTATCATCTGTCTGTTTCTTTGTGCATCTAGAGATGGAATGACCATTGCTTCTGCAGTAATCACAGAATCTAGTACTGTTAGGTCTGCCTTTTATGTTTGGGTCTCTAGGCCTAGAAGTATCTATAGCATTCACTTCATTGCTTTTGAAAAGACTGGTTAAATTATTTATTTTGCTGTCAAGTGTTTTAAGTTTATCTATTCCTGTAGCTCCACTAGATTCCGTTGTTACAGAAAATGTTAAGTCTTTTATGACTAAGTGATCAACAAACTGTGTCCAAGTTATTGAAGGATTCTCAATAAGTTTCTCGTGCGCTTTGCGTTTTAAACCTTGTGGCCTTAGTCCTCTTATAGCAAAATCTATGTATTTCTGACTTCGTTGTCTTTGTTGGATTTCTTTCTCTTTCCTTATATTGTCATCACCTTCAATACTTGTTGGTATCTTTTCTGGCCAACCTTTATCAACTCCACTTTTTATTCTATGTAGATAGTTCTTTATTAATTCTCCTTCTTGCCTGAATGTGTTCTCAACCTCAAGTCTAAATCTAAATTGGTCTCTATTGTCTGTGAATCTTTTTATAAATTCATCTTTTAAAGTATTCCAATCTGTAGCATCTGTGACTTCATTTTCAAACCATTCTAGTGCTGTATCAGTTAAAAGTGAGCCGAATAATGATTGTTGCCTTTTATCATAGCTAGTTTGTGCAGCGGGTGCTGTAGGCCTAGTTCCTAGTGAAAAGAATATTTTGTTTTCTACAGAGTTCCAAAAAGAAGTGGCATCCTGATTAGGATCATTGCCTGAAAAGGATACAAGTAAAAGATTTGGATGTGTTATGGGAGTTTCAGGTAGAGGAATAACGGCAGGTGGAGGAGTACTACCACCAGGACTGGTCATTGTTTAAAGGACTGAAGTTATTGTATTAAAACATAGAAATAGTTTAAATCAAACTCAAATAAGAATATAAGTGAGAATCCATTTGAATAGTTAAATTACACAAGTTATTTTAATGGCTTCTCTATAATAAGTGAACAAGTTAAATTTAGGCAGGCTTATCTGATAGTTTAAATGAACAAGTTAAATTGCGATTGCCTTTTCTAGATTAAATGAACAAGTAAAATTAAGTTGCCTTTCTATATTAATCGAACAAGTTAAATTGAAGTAGCCTCTCTATATTAAATGAACAAGTTAAATTGAAGTTGCCTCTCTGGGACCACCATTTATACTGCTGGTCCGTACTTTAGATACTTAAACGACGGGGTTAATCGCGGGACCACATGTATAACTTGAGAGTTCAACCCCTAGTTCTACTCTTGGTATAGAGTTAAGTATTAAAGAAAGTTAAATGCAAATATGAATTAATAAGTTATGTTAAACAGCATCAAATATGAACCGAGCATGAAGGGATAGAATAGTTAAGATTATTAAGACTGAGAAAGCACAAGTTAGCTCAGGTTGAAATATTCTAAGTTAACTTGTAACTTAGATAAAATTTAAGAGATGTTAATTTATAACTTAGAGAAGTTAAGCTGAACTTACCTGATTTCCAAATTTGTGCTAAGTTAATATTTTATGACTTAGAGAGTTCTTAGTTAAGAACAAGTCACAAAATATTCTAAGTTAGAAAAATATCTCAAGTAAGCTGAGATTGAGCAAGGGAGCAATACGGGAGTATGATTTTAAATCAGAAGTTATCAGGGACCAAAAAGTGCTGGTAGTTGAGCGTGCAAGCTCCTTTTAGTTAGTGATCTTAAAATAGTAGCTTATTCAAAACTACTTAGTAATTTGTTCACACGTTAAAATGGACTTTGTCCAATTCAAGTTTGTGCTTCACGCACTATAACGTAAATTCTCAAAATAGCACTAAGATTATCAAATAGTGTTACTGAGTGTAGCACACTTCAGTACACATCATTCATTCAATCCTCATATACAGGCTAATGTGACTGGTCAGCTGTTTATTGCTTCCTAAAGAATGAAAAAAAGCAAAAAAGTGCAAATTCAAAAAAAAATATGAGCTAGAAAAGTGTCGAAGCCAATAAAAATGATATTTTTGGTAGGAACTTTTGTATTTTCAAATGATTTTTTTTTATCAGCATTGGGATTCCGCTTTTTTTTCGGATTAGTTTGACTCCAAAAGATCAACACACATGAACAAACACATTAAAGCCACGAATTGTTTGAGAAAACTAGTATTATCAACGTCATTAAATTCAATAGCTTTCAAGGGAAGCAAATAAATACGCTAAATTATGTTTTGTTGGGACAACAAGGATGTGTGTCATTAATAGGTCATGAATAGGACATTACACTAAGTCATAGATAATAAAAACAACAAGAAATACAGGCAAACTCCTAAAAATAAGTAGAAAAGTGCGAGAAGAAAGTGTCGAAGCCATTTTAACAACAAATTTTTTCCTATGAACTTTATATATGGTCCGTTGAACGTCATTTCTAAGCCAATGCAACTATCAATTTTAGGATAATGTGTTAAGATTCCAAAAGAAAACAAAATTACAAAAAAATATCCAAAAGCTAAAAAAAATGAAAACTCGTGCATCGAAATCAAAACACCAATAGTTAGAAGATAAAGCCGCTAAATAGATTGTTTTTTGGTTGAATTAGGAAAAAAAGGTCGAATCATTGCTTAGACTGAATTGCAGTTTAAAAAATAAGCTAAAGATCGGTTAAGTTTCAAAAAATTTTAATATTTGTTATGCATAGGTAATCAGATAGGTAAGACGTCACAATAAGTCTTATGACTATGGAAACAACAACAAATATAAGTAAAAACCAAAAATTCAAGTTCGAGAAGAAAGTGTCGACGCCATTTAACCCAAAAGTTTTCTCTGAAAATCCTATCCACTATCAAGTGAACGCGTTCTCTAAGCCGATGGGACATGTCAAAATCAGGGTAATTTAATAAGATTTCAAGAGGAACCAATAATATGGAAATAACTAAGAAAAAATTAAAATTTTTTGATAACTTGTCGCATTGAAGTCATAAAACAAATAATTAGAAGATAAAACTGCTAAACAGATTGTTTTTTATTGCATTCAAATAAGGGACCTTTGCTACTGAGACTGACAAACAATCAACGAAAATAAGTTTAGGCTCGGTTAATGTTTAAAAAATTTCTCGAAAAACATTTTGAAAGGCTTTTAAGCCATTTGCTGTCCAATGAAAGCTCTAGATAGGTTCACTTACCAAACTTATTGCAGTTTTAATCAACGAGACAATGGCATTGAACTCCAAAAGTTTACAAAAACCTCAAATTGAAAATTAAAATTTCATTTAAAATTACGAATACTCAGATTCGAAGCAAAAAAAACATGAGCAATTACTTGAAAACGAATTTTTTGTTCACTGGGCGTCATTTGACTGCAAATCAGGTTTGCCATTAACAGAAACTAGTTATGAAAAGTGACTAGTTGCTAGGTGACCCAAGAAAACAAAAAATTGAGAAGTTTTCTATAAAAAGAGCTCTGAAATAGAAATCAAATATTTTTTGATAGTAAACTTCCCTATGAGACGAGAACTATTCTTTTTATTGCCTTTCGTCTATTGGAAATTCCAAATTGTTGCATTTCGTGGACTGAAATGTATTTTTGAATTATTATTTTAGATAAATAAAATGTTAATTTGAACAAAAATTACACTAAATGCGAACAATCATGCCAAATATCCCGTCTTCAAACAAAATTTCAATCATCGATAACTCCTCGAAAAAAAACGAAAATCAAAAAAATCTTTTTAGTTTCAATTTCTACGCTGGACTAGCTTTTTAATGATACCACTCACATTTCTCCACGATGAATATATCGATCGGCCAAAACTGTCTGAACAAAAAAAACCAATTTGAGTATATAGTTCCTTCCCCCACAAATGAAGCCGGAACAATTAACAAAAAAACAAGTAGATAATTCAAAAAATTTTATATTGTTGAACAAATTTTTAGCTCATTACACCATATTATTTACAAAATGATGCTTTTTGAAACAAGTTTGTGGTTTCATCCTAATTGTTATCTGTTAAAAACAATGCAATCAGAGGTTATGTTTGTTAATTGTTTTCTGGTTACATTTACAATCGTATAGATTTTTGTTCCGGACTGTTTTCGCAGCGAATATTTTGTCCGCTTCTATTGGAATATTTTGTCTGGGATTGTTTTGTCTGCGAATTTTTTGACCGTTTCTATTGGACTATTTTGTCTGGGATTGTTTTGTCTGATAATATTTTGCAATTTCGGACTGTTTCCTCTGAGACAGATTTGTCTGAGACAATTTTGTCTGACTTTAACTTAAAAAATCTTAAGTCAATTTTGATGCTCTTTGAAAAACAAACAAGGAGGCTCAGAAATGTGCGCTCGCACATAATATTCAACCCCGTTTGTCCACATTTTGGGCCGAGTTTCCTGCCAAATGAAGTAGAAAAAGAGAAACTTTCGAACATTTTTGTCAAAACTTAATGGTGTGTGAATAAGTAGGATTGATTTAAACTCAACTAATCAAAAGAAATAATTATTGCCGCTTTTTACGCTGATGCGATATGCCAACAGAAGACTACGAGACAAGACAAGGAACAAATTCAATCAACAAAAAAACCTATCACAAAGAACAAGACTCAATGTCTTTTTTTTTAAAAAAAGCAGTTTTACTCAAAAAATTGAGGTTAATAAAATGGTTATTAAAAATAATTAGAGAAGCAATTATTATCCCGTACTTTTTTTCACGACTAATAAAAGCCCGCCAAATAGATTGACAACAGAACAGAATTTTACAAAATTACTAAAAACGAAGTGTACAAGTCATTAAGATTATCAGCAATTGCCTCATAAAAAATATGTATAATTCGTCCTGTAGTGAGATCCCGTGGGAACTGTTTTTATTGTGAAAAAGTTACATGACATCAAAAATTAACTCGAGTTTGGGCAAATCTTAATATATTCAAAGTCAAAAAACCTTTATCTGGACTGAAATCTATACAAAAGCTGTATTTAACCACTCATAGGAAACCATTGAGACTACTAATTATCTAGAATACTTCATACGACTACAAAAAAGACCGGAAATTTAAAAAAAAATTAAATTAAGTTTTCCAAGAAAATGGTGTCGAAGCCGTCGACTCCATAATCTTTTCCTTACGAACATTGGCCATTATTAGTTGCGCTGACTATCGACGCCATTATTGTGATATGGAATCTGTCATCAATAACATAAAATGACAACACATAGAAAGACTCTCAAAAAAAGCAAACGTCCAAAGAACCAAAAAAATATGAAAACTTCAAGCCAAAACTTATTTCCCTATAAAGGTATTTGCATTGAAGATCAAAAAAATTACATCAGAATAAAAGTTCAACCTTTAAGCAGAGAATAAGCTACAAGTTGACAAAAAGGATAAAAATGCGGCGAGAGCAGCAAAAAACGATGTTTTTTATTAAAAACAATCATCTTTAAAAGACAAAAGTAACAAGCTTTCAAAAAAACTTTTAACAATTTAACTTGTAGCTCATTAGAACTCGAAATGAACCTGTCATTCTAAGGAACAATTTATAAGACTCATCGGATAAGAAAAAACATCATTTCTAATGCAACTTCATTCAAACAGTGTTGAAGACCCAAAAAAACGTGCTTTTAACTGACCTTTAATATGGGCTCCGGATCTCATTTGAGAGTAAATGGGAATGGAAGGAAATGAACAATGATTGGGATCATTACAGTTTAACATAATCCCGCTAAGTAAAATGAGACAAAAGGAAAACTAAAAAAGAGAGAGCGCCCTAATAAATTCGACTATTTTTTGTTAAATGCACGAAAGCACAATTTGACCACAACAAGCCCTGCTATTACTGCACATCTTTCAACAAATTATAATTTTTTCAATTGTTAGAAAGATTACGTGGCAGAAAGTAACCGTTGGCCACATTTGTGACAAACATATCCATTGGTGAATAGATTGCGGTAATGCTCGGTAATGTGCAATGGCACATGGTTCTGACCCCATTTTTAGCCTAATTAATATCCACAAATTTTGCCTAATTGAACCTCGAAGACAAGAAAGTGTCCTAAATTCAAAATATATTTGTGAAAATTTGTAGTATCGAAGCAGAAAAACAATTACTTAAAACATCAGAAGGCTGGTAGATTTGAATCCATTGGAAAAAAGATGAAATTTGTCTATATTGATTTGAACTACAAGATGACCAAAAAGAAGAAAATGTCGCAAAAGCTCAATAATTCAATGTTTGTTATTGAAAATACGTATTTCAAAGCGACCATGATTTTTCTACTTGACAACCAGATAGATTTCCTTGATGTTCCCAAGGAAACCAATTCGAACTCTCACCAGTATTCTTGGATGTGAATTGTTTTTTTCCGTCATTACGGTACAAATTACTAACAATTTTTATATTGGATAACTATTTAGTTAAATAAATCGAGTTAAGTTAGAACAAAAACCCGCCATTTTTTAAATATACAAAACGCTCATAGGAAACAGAAATAACTCTGGCCCTCTTTGGAGTTTGAGAATATTGTGTCAGCAGCTTTTAGGTGTGTACATACAACTAAGTTTAGCAAACTGTGCTATGGGAGTATTATTGGTGCGTTTTTGATGACATTTGGCTGAAGTTTTTAATGCTGTATTCAAAATTCTGGCCAAAAATTTGGCCAAAGCAGTTCAACGACCCTCTGTCTCTAAAGTTATAAGCAATCACTATTTTTACCAATTTTGACATAATTTTAAGCAAAATTGTCAAAAAATGAACAAAAATTCGGCAAATGTGAACAAAAACAACGGAAATCAGTCTAATGTTCTCAAAACTTTAAACTTCGGTAGATCCGTAGAAAAAGCGAAATTCGAAAAAATCTTTTAAATTCTGTTTTATACGATGGGCTGGTTTTTTAATGATACCACTCAGAACTGTCTATGATAAATATATCGATCGGCGAAAAATGAACAAAAAAAATCATATGAGTATATAATTTCTCCATCCACCAGGGTGAGTCGGATCAATTATAACCGACATCTTTTTATTTAGCATTCAACAGAATTTTCGACTATGACAATCACAAGTCCATAGTCAGTTTAGTCTTTAGCAAACAGAGCAAAAACAGCATTTTTGTGAACTCATTTGTTCTACATAACGTTTATGGCATGAAAAGTTGCTACAGAAAAATTATATAGATTTGAAAAATAACCTCTTGTCTCTAAAATTGTCGCCAAACACAGCTATCTCTTACGTTTTAATTTTCTTATCTCTTACGTTAATTAAAGCATTTAATTTTCATCTAGTGTTAATACCAGTAATCTTTCCATAATAGCGAATCAAACCGTATCATATATTTGGTTTCAAAATATTAGAAAATATTAGAATCCGAATTATTCAGTGTTGGAAAATCTGTTTTCATTTTTCAGGGGAGTGTAATTGCGCAATTATGGCCATAAGCTTATAGGTTAGTGGAAGCAAATTCTAGGTTTATTGCTATTTTATCAAATTTAAAGGTGACCGCAGCCGGCCTGTGGTGGTATTACATAATAAAGAGCGTATCAAGACGTCACATATCTTGCAAATATGTACTCGTTGTTGAATTGAAACCATAGAGGAGGTGCTTGTAATCTGTTAATATATCTTATTGTGTATTTGCTACCCTGTAAGCAATCAATCTTTATGTTAATACCTGTTACACATTTACCTGGTCCTGATGGGTACATAAGGACACACGGACATGTAATAGATCCAATGGATATTGTGGGGAATTGCAGGTATTTTTGATTTTGAGTATTGATTTTGGGATTTGCGGCTGACGTGTGGCAAACTGACCCACTAGCTGTAACTTACAGCCGAAAGACTCTCTCAGCCGAAATTGGGAAATTAATCATTTGCCCTGATGTAGACTAGTTGCGACGCTACGTAACCCTGGATTACATCACATTATACTTTGGATATGAAATACAATTCTTGACCTGAATCAGCTTTGAAGATTGAGGCCAGTTGCTTCGTTAAGCTTAAGCGGATAAAAAACAGCTGTGCTTTAATGGGTCATATTTAAATTTAAAAAATAAAACCATTTTTGTAAAGAGCGTGATGCTTTACAAAACATGAAGCAAGTTTTTTTAAAACTTAATACAATTTGCTTAATCTGAGCCAAATCCATAAGACGTATCATCAACTGACCCCAAGATAAAAAATTTTGGTACCATATTTTGGAAGCTGTTTTCCCCGCCCCACACCGGGTGTTGATTTTTTTTGTCTTTCATAAATTTTTCTGTTACAAACCAGTACTTGTTTTTGTTTTTGCACTGATAATAGCCCAATGAGAATTGGTATAACCAATGCAATTTTGCATGCAATTGTAAAAGTGTAAAAATATCAAAATTATAATTATGATTATATTATTATTAAATAGGGCTCTGCTGAGGAAATTTCCTTTTCCAAAATTTTTCAAACTTTTCCAAAACTAATGCAATTATGTAATTTTGAAGTAATTCTTAGCATTTTTGTTTTGCAAGTTTAAGAATCTCGTTATAAAAAGATTTAATTAATTATGAATTGGTTGCCAATGTATATGGTCGTAAATTGTGAGCATTTTGTAGTCCCGCTGGTGAAAGTGATTTTCTGAGTTCTGGTAATACTGTGGAAAATGCGGAGGTGGTTTAGAGGATTTAACACAATAACCCTCTTGCTGAATTACTTTTGCAGGTTAAAGACAATTAAAGAGCCATAAATTATTTGTCGATCTAAACTGTTACATTTTATGTCCGCATAAATATACTTTACATAATTTCTATTTTCGAACCATTTTCCTTTTAGCGACTTTTTTTCAAAAATATCAATCGAGTACTAAAAAAAAGTCTTCAACTGTGACTGTTGTCTTTTAGAAAATCTCTAAATATTTCAATTTTTTTTAAAAATGACTTTGGAACCTTTTACGAAGTTTGAATCTCAAGGAGCAAAATCACCCTAGTTATAAAAAAGTTAATATTTTAGAAAATGATTCTAAATATTTATGCTAGAAATATAACTATAGACCATAACTGTGAAAATATTTATACCCCAATGTGTGTTTGTAATAGGTGAATAAAACTGCATTAAATTTTTGAGCTATAACAGATCTTACCAAATGAAAACCAAATCAATATTTACCCTTACACGGGGCCAATTTCTCTCATCTTCCATATTTGAACCCGGGTTATTCTTACTTTCATTTCTGCTTTGAGGAACCCTCACAAAGAAACATAAGAGCAGACAAACACACAGGAATCGATTTAGAAGATTAACCCAACTAACCATAGACGACTGTGGCTTTCTGACCACTCTACGGGCCACAGAAACTATGGTCTGCTAGGGCTAACTGTGGGCTAAGGTGGCGGCGAGGGGGAAACCCGCAGTGAGGGTATTTTCTAACTAGTGGGCTAACAGCACCTTGTGTGAATTGCACTGTCATGTCCTACGTAAACTTTGATACTTATAGCAACCACCCCTAACCAATATTGTCTCTATATTTTTTCTTCATTATCAACTGGTCAGAAATTGCAAAAAAGAGTTCACTCAGCATAAATTGCATATCAGGCAACATCTTTTCCAGTTATCAAAATAATTCGTAATTATTTATTTTTGTAACACAACACATTTTTTTTGTTTTTGCAGGTTTTTTAATCAATTATCTAACACAGCTTCATTAAGTTATATTTATCATTATACTTTTTATTGGTTACGGAAATAAATATTTGATTAATTGCTGGTTTTATTCCGTTGAAATTTGACGCTTTGGAATTTTAATGTTCTATTACTTAAAAAATGCTGTATATTAGAAACTTTGTTGTTTTTATATAAAAATCATTTCAACTAATTACCATCTAATAAAGAAACGTTTTCTAAAGCTATAATTTGATTAGACAATTCGTAAGCTATATATAGATTTCTTCTCAAAGAATCGTAATATTTTTTAAAGCCAATATTTCATTTCGTCTTAATGGGAATTATCTGCTTTGAACACTAATGAGTACCTGCCGTTATTTGTTAAATACAAGATAGGAATCTTGCAAAACATGGATTCCCAACTGCATGAACAAACGTGTTTTGGGTTCCCCCAATCTACCTAAAAGTAATAACTAATAACCAACACCTTACCATTACAAATTTAGTAATAACTAAGGTGTTCTAACTACAAACCCAACTGACAGCTACTAAACAACAGATATTTCACGTTGGGCAAATTTGAACCCAATTTTGAGAATTTTCCCCGACAATTTTGGAGCCTGTCGCTCTATTGTGTCAATAATTACCAAACATAACAGCCCCGAATAGCCCAGCTGGAAAAAAACAACCCCAAACAACAAACAACAACCTACCCCGCTGCCGGCCCACTTAAACTAACTGGTTATAAACTTGGTTATAACAAAGAACCCTGAAAAGTTTTCTACTTTACCTATTTCATAATTGTTACGGACTCCAAATATGCATAAAAAAGAACATACTGGTTATTATTCATTCAAAAATTGATTGAAAAATATTAAGTTTTCAAGCTGAGCCGCGCGGTTTGATATTTCCTTGTTTTAAAAATGAGGCAAAGTCAAAATTAACGAATTATGATTAATCAATTCAACTTTTAAAAATCTGGAAGATATAGAAAATTACTAACCTTGCATAACCATACTTAGTAATTATTCAAGTACATGAATAATTTATTGTTCTGCAGAAGAACAATGATTTTACGAGTGGTTGCAATTTTTCAGAATTTCTATGACCCGAATTAGTTTTATCTGCTTTATTCAGTCCTTTGTCAAAAGAAATTCATGCAGTTACAGTTCAAGTTCACTCCAAAAACTTGACGGAAGCAAATTTCAAGTCGAACTGTTATAAAACTTTGAAAGTTCCTTACAAAAGCTATTTTACTTCGATTAAGATATCGAAAAAATTACAATGGATTTCTCATCGCATGCCAGTTTACTTGGAAGTCACCGCACCAACAATAGCGAAGACAGCAGCATACATTTGACTCAACCGTCAACTAGTGCGAACATAGGTACGGCAGGAGTTAGTTCGATTCCGGGACCCTCCGTCAATGTGTTTCCTTACAGAGATCCAGACTTCGTGCTGAACGGGAGAGCCGGCCGAGTTTCGTCTTCGACGAGCGAAGGTTGGTTTTATGGAATGAAACTGATTTGATTTGTTTGCTTTAAGGAAAGAATCAAACATTGTTGTAGGTTGAATTCTATCTTTATTTATGCCGTTTGAACTCGAACGCACGCGCACGAGCACACACTAACACATACACACACATACCCCCCAGGCTGAGGTGGCCAGACCGAAGCGACCTCTGATCAGACCATATTCGAGCGCACACATGTTCTCGGTGCGCTCGAACTACACGGTCAGGAAAAGGCTTGGAGCGCACTTTTGTCTGGACAATGGTCTGGAATTTGTCTGATCAGAGATCACTTCGGTCTGGGACGGTCTGATCAGAGGCAGTTTTGGGCGCAGATTAGTCTGATCAGAGGCCAATTCAAGCGCATACTGGTCTGATCAGTGTGATTTTCGAACGAAATATTTTTTCACGTTTTTGTGTTCTTTTTTACTGACAGATGTTGGCTCCTTTACATACAGACGCGCACACAAAGCGTACACAACAAAAACAGAAACAACAAGTTTAAAAATTGATACAAAATTTCTGTAAAATGAATTAACTAAAAAAGGTGTGAGTGAAATATTGACCTAGCTACATTTCTTTATAAAATAATGTTTTGGGTGAGCCTGAGAAGTATTGCAATGATTCTGAGAGTTATCGGATATGTTTATGTTGCAGCCAGTATTTCTAAAATTTAACAGTTTAAAAAGTACCATACAAAAAGCTTTTAAAACTGTTTATCTTAGTTTCCACAAAAAGCTGGTGCAATTTTCTGCATTAAGAAGAATGTTCCAATAATATTAATGAAATGTTTATGTTAAAAATATTTTCAAGCCAAGAACAGAAGCAACATATTCAATAATCTCTCCTACTTTTCAAGAAAGTAATCTTTTTGCTTCAAAAATTTGCAATTTCTTTTCTTCTAGGTTCCTTCAAAATTCATCCAAAAACTCCAACTCAGCGTTGTATCTTAATTAAAAGAGTAATTAGCTGCATAAAAACATTCATATTAAATTATGCTTAAACGAACATCAGTATATAAATTGAATATACCATTTAAAGAATACACAAACAAGAGTTTAATTTATGGAAGGCCTGAAAAATAGAAAGAGAAATTTTATTAAATTTAGTTTTAAAAATTTCAGAACTTACATACAAATATATGCTTATGATGAAACAATCATTGAACGTTTAGATTCAAACAGGATTTAGTGCTAATCAGAATTTTTTAATGCTTGCATATTATATTTTTGAACGACGAAATCTTTAATTCAAGAAAATAAAGTGATCTAAAGTGAAAGGGATATCTAAATTTATATATATATATATATATATATATATATATATATATATATATATATATATGTGTGTGTGTGAGTACATATATATATATATATATATATATATATATATATATATATTTATATATAGTCTTATAGAAAATTTACATAAGAGTCGTATTTACTTTAAAAAATTAGTACATCGAGAGTCGTGAGTGCGCTTTTTTTCGAAGAAGATAGACATGCAATACAACCTTAGAATCTATTGATTAAAAATGTGATATAGATTTCTTTGTTCTCAAAATTTACTATCAGTGGTTTGACAAAAGTGAAGTTTGACATGAGTTTTTAGAATTGCGTGATTTCATTTTGATGCTTGTCATTCTTCAGATTCAAATCGACTATCATTTTTGATAATTGATTTTGTCCAGTGAAATTAATTTCGAAAGCTGTTTTCTAAGAGCATTTTTAAGGGAAGCTTTTTTTGCCTGAAACTTTGCCAATTGAAATTATTTACAGTGACTTCTTTTTTGCATTAGGTTTACAGACATCCGATAACGAAGAGGTATTTCACAAAGTGTCCAAAAATACCGTTTAGTAACCCAACTATCTGATAACTCAGCATTCTAATTATTCAGCTGACCTCTATCAATAAAACATTATAGCTAAACGTCCATCTGTAATTAGAAAAACTTAAAAATTGATTGGTATTCCCTCTGAACTGATCGTCAATTAAATGATTTCATAAGAGATCTTGAGTACCCGAAAAAGTCATTTGCATTAAGTTAAAATAAAGTTTGTTTTTTTTGCCCGATCTTTACATTAACTCTTGTTGATATACCCACTGAAAAAGCAGTCCCCATTTTTTATTAAATCATTTAACATGGGGGATACAAATTCTTGTTGCACTAAGCTGGATGATGGTTATAATGTCTTGCTAGTAATGAAGCTTGCCTTCTGCCTTTTCAAATTCCAAAACAATACAATTTCTGAAAAACATTAATAAGAATTCCCATAGCAGTTTTCTGTTTTCTCCTCTTCTCACCTTCTCTTTTTGTTTTTTAATATAAGGATTGGCGATTGAAGATGCTAGTTCCAACTCTAAGTTGCTATAATTTTTTTTGTAGATATCAATTTTTTGATAATTTCTTTGGCAGAGGAGGAAGGACATAACTATTACTATGTCATTAATTTATAAGTTTTTCGACAACTTGCCTGCTAGGAAAAAGGAGTTACTGTGAAGCAGAGGGACGTGTAATGGAACCTTCAAATCTACCTGAAAAATGTGATTTTGTTGTGTTTTTTTTCAAACTATTCTCAACAATGGTTTTAAAAAAATTGGCATGGATTTTAAAAAGTTCATTCGCATTAAGTTTAAATAAAAAGGTTTTTTGTTTGCTTGATCATTATATTAACTTTCGTTGGTACACAGGCCAAGGTACAGACGTATGAAAAGACAATGCTCGAACAAATTGTGCTATGAAAGGACCAGACTAGACTAAATTGTGCCATGACAAGACTTTACCGGTACTTTAAACCATGCTGGATTTTATTGAGACTCAAAATGAGGGGTGAACTTTAGCTCGAACCAAGGACCGCAAAACAGAATATGATCCAGCTAGTTTCTTTACACGGATCCAGGTAGAGTTTATCATAACCAAGTGGAGTTGAGAAAGGTCTTGCCATGGGTCCGTCATTAGTCTTTTCATAGCTTTTCATAAGTTTTTTTCATGGGTCAACAAATAGTGTTTTCAGAACTACCAAACTCGAGTTAAGGTCTTTTCTTAGCTCCACCATTAGTTTTTTCATAAGTTTGCCTTTTTACCTCGAAGTTCTTGTACTCAACTTTTTTACTTACGATTGCTTATAATGTAGGGAACATGTACGCTCCGTCATCTTTTGCAATTATGAGAAACATCAAATCCTTCAAAAACCTGCGTTGTTTTTGAAAAAAAGTTCTTGATGTTGGATGGGAGAAAAAATGGAACAATGCCTTATTTTTGTAATGGCTTAGGGGAATTGGTCCATTAAACTCAAGCTACTTGGTTTCACTCAATCAACTAATATGGTATTA